>NC_088871.1:17204777-17460802 GCF_032884065.1 Artemia franciscana | reverse complement strand
AGAGAGAGAGAGAGAGAGAGAGAGAGAGAGAGAGAGAGAGAGAGAGAGAGAGAGAGAGAGAGAGAGAGAGAGCCTAGTTACTTCAAAAGAAAGTTTGTATATCTTTTTTGAGAGCCTCAAGATCAACTTTAGTCTTATGACTATCTTGGTATGTTACATTTAAATTCCTTAGATGCATTTTTCTTGGAGTCGAAATGTAAACTAAGCCTTACTACAGACTTTTGGCAATATTATTTAATGCTTTAAAATCAAAAGAGATATTTTTTATGTAGGGTACAAAACACTTTCGTAAAAATATTTCTTAAACAACCTGGACTTCAAACCAATGTTTGTTGCAAATTTACCTTCGTCATTTCTATGCAGTTCCTGAGAGCCTGAAGCTAAATTTGACACTCTGGATGAAATACCCACAGGTCGGCTTTGATGCTCAGGTGACAAAATTGAACTACAAGTATCTCTCCTCGTTTCGTAATCAATTGGTGAAGCATCTTCAGCTTCTACAAGACAAACAGAATTAAAAGATAGCAAATAAATCTATAATGAAATATTCTGAATAAACTGAGAGAAATTTTAGTTTCATGAAATAATCAAACTCACAAAGCATACAAATAGTCTACCAACTTGGAAACTTAGACTAGAACCAGAGGCTGGAAAAGATCTAAGTTTGATAATTAAAAAATTACAAGCCTAATTTCACAATCTAAAATTTTATGGACAGATTTATTGACAGTTTAATTTTTGTGAATAGAAACATGTGGATATAACAGATTTTCTGCTCACAAAAGACCAGAATGGCAGAATGACAAATAATTAGCACTTTGCCAACAGTGAGCAGCTTTTAATAAATAACTTTATTCCTCACGCCTCTCAATACAAAATTTATATACAACTGACACCTTTTTAAAAGAAAAATGTTATGGCAGGGCGAAGAGCGGATCGACTGCGGCACGATTTCCATTTAAAGTCGTCCTACGTTAAAAGTCTCGAGATATGGTATGTTTATGTTTAGGCTATTGGAGAAGGCTTTCAGTGATTTCATCTTTTCGACTGGGAATGGTAGTTTGTTCCCGATCCTGATGACCCGGGGTATGAACGAATGATGGTAAGAATTAGATCTTGCAATGTTCATCTTCACGGGCTCCAATTGCAGACTGTGCGACCTTGTGTTGCTTTGGGGAATTATTTGAACAAGCTTGTCTTTTACGTTCCCAAAATTCTCATGAACTATCTTGAAGAGGGTTTTTAAGTCTAAGATCATTCTTCTTGTCTCAAGTTTATGGAGAGTGAGCCTTCTTAGAACTTCGTCATAAGGAAGGTTTCTGAATCCTTGAAGTCCTTTTACAAAGCGTTTCTGGACCCGTTCTATTCTGTCAATATCCTTTTTGAGATATGGCGACCAGATGACAGTGGCGTATTCAAGCTGTGGCCTGACGTAGCTTGTATATGCTGAGATCTTTGAGTGATTGTCAAGGTATCGTAGGGATTGACTGAGTAGCCAGAGAGTATTCGACGCTTTACGCATAACCAGGCCGATATACTTTTCTGGTTTGAGGTCCAAGCTCAAAATTACACCTAGGTCCTTTTCACAGGTAGATTTTGTCAGGTCGATACCTTTCATTTTGTATGAGTACATCGGATTTTGGCGGCCAAGATGGACGAAAGAGCATTTTGCTACATTTGGTGAAAGTTGCAATTCTTCAAGCTTCTCCCAGGAGCTTCGTATCGTTTGCAAACAGGCCGAAGTCGGTTTGGGAAATGGCATTTATGCAAATGTCTATGTACATGACGAACAAGACTGGGCCGAGAACACTATCTTGTGGGACGCCACTGGTTGCATCTGTCCATGTGGATAGTGTGTCTGCAACCTTGACTGCTATTTTTCTATCATTCAAGTACGCTGAGAGCCAATTTTTTAGCTGTCCCTTGATTCCATAGACTTCTAGGTAGTGGATGAGTTTTCGCAAGGATATTCGGTCGAAGGCCTTAAGTAGATCGATTAGGATAATATCTATTGGAATCCCACGGTCAAGGGCAGACTGGATGTAGTCGTGTATCACTACTAGTTGGGAAACAGTAGAACGATTTTTACGGAAGCCATGCTGATGATCTGAGATGAGGTTGTTCAGCCAAATAAAAAAGTCTGTACAACTTTGAATCTCCCAATTGTGCTGTGTTTAATGCTAGTAACACTTTTAATGCAATTAAAAACTTTCAGCTTTATCTAATGTTGAATTTTTGAATAATTTTGAAAGCCATTCTCTGTTCAGAAAAAGAAAAAGAGAAAAACTTGAATTTAGAACTAACGAAACTTTAGGTCAAATGCATTGATTTACAAAAACAGAAGAGGGGAGATGTGTTTAAAGACTATAAAGAGGTAAAAAATTAATACTCTTTAAACTTATGTGAATCAAAAATACTAAAAAATTCCACTTTTTAATTAAAATACCCCTAAATAGTTACTTTTATAAATCTACAGGAAAATTGTTCTACAGACCAACAAAAGCTTTTTAATTCAACTGCACAAAATGAATTTTGCGGTCTTTTTTTCAAGTCTTGGCTTTTAAATGATTTAATAGTCCAAGATACAAATTTTTTATATGCAGTTCAAACAATACTAGGCCACTTTCTGCTTTTTTCAAAATCTGAATCTATGATCTTAAAATCAGGATAATAATAAGTGAATTAAAATTTTAGTTTGGAAGTAAAATATAGATATGGCAGCTCAAAGCTTTATCTTCTGGCTTTTAGATATACAGAACTCCATAAATCTCTTTGAAGGATACATTGGAAAAAGTTGCTATTAGACTGCAAAATTGATTAAACAAATACCTGTATACTGGAATAAAGATAAGACAAAAGTTACATGTTAAGATTGGGCTAAAATCCTAGTGTTTAGTCGAAGCACCCAAGCTTTAAAAAATAATTAGTCAACATATATGATCCTACGAAACCAATTGCCTAAAACTTACTTTCATTGTCAAAACATGTGGGTTCTAATTTCTGGTTGTCAGCTTCAAATTTAAATGATCCTAAAATGTCAGGAAAACCTCCATGCTTAGGAGACAAACAAGAGTTTGAGATCTCAAAGAGCTCCTCACTCTCACCTGGTAAAGCATCTTCAACCTCTAAAACAAAAAATGAATAAAGGCAAAATAAGACAGTAGCAAAGCTATCCAACTCTTTTTTTGTTTTATAATCAATTTTAGAAATATATTCCACAAAAAAAAATTGATTTTCCTAGTGCAGATTTTGTGCATATAAACCTCCCAGTTCTTAAATTTACATGGTTGGCTTTTGTATGGGTTAAGTTCCATAAGATTTTTTTATTTTGTCATGTCAAAGTTTCCTGGTTTAATTTTGCTTCGGTTGAATTTAATGTGCACTGTTTTTTCATTTCTAATAACAATACAGAATAGCCTAAAACATACAGCAGTTATAGAACACTTTGATTGTCAAGATTTTGCAGAACTTTTTTGGAAAACAATTTCTCTGAGTCTTAGTGGATTAGTAATTTATACATGTGGAAATTTGTTTTAGGGGTTGGCTGATATTATCTTGGACTAAATCATGACTACAGATTTGAGTTTTCTATAGAAGGCTGATGCTGTTATTTGTTTCTCTTATCAGACAATTATTGTGATTACTTCTACAACAACCATGGATGCTCCTTGTCAACAAAGAAGAATTGGAGATAAAGGCCATATAAAATAAATAATCAATTTTCATACATTGAGAGAAAGAGATAAAGAGAGAGAGAGAAAAAAAAGCTCAATTTAAACAACAATTGTAGCTCGAATGGCTAATTTGATGTTGAAATACAAAACATGTTATTATACACTATAATATAATGACATAAAAAAGGGATGAAAGAGTTCTGGTAGCAGTTTGTCTGAGCACACACAGGCACAAGTTTTAGCTTTTGTCTCACATGGCTGACTGTTGGGGCTTCTGGGGGTAAAATGTCACAGTGAGCAGGTTAGACAGCAGTATTTTGCCAAATCTCAGAATCTAAGATCAGCAAAACGGAGTTCCAAACTTTGGAGCTCAAGGGTTGCTAGGGCATCATGGTAGGAAATATCTCTATTACTCAGAATAATTCTGGTTGCCTTTTTTTGGACTGACTCTAGTTCCTGTATTAGACAATCCGTTCTTAGTACTGACAGGCCCCTGACAGGACATGCGTATTCAAGTATGGGGCATGCATAGAAGAGGTTTGCCCAAAGAAGACTGTGGGCATTGCACCCAAAGTGACGCATTTTTGAAAGGGTTTGCAGATATGCATTAGCTCACAGTCGTCTTTGTGTAAAGCAAATACTTTTTGCTCTTTCAGACAGAAAATCAAGCACAATGGCTAGCGTTTGGCATTTAGCACCCATTCCTTTCAGATTTTGACAGGCCACTAGGTGTGATTACTTCGTATGTGAAAGGAGCTGCTTCTTCATCAACGCCCCGCTCTTTATGCTAAAGTTTGACTCTTTCTCTAAACTCTACTTTTTAAAACAGTAAAAAACTAATAAAAAACTAATAAAAAAAATAAAAAAGCTAAAAAACTAAAAAAACTAAAAAAAGGTAAAAAACTAAAAAAACTAAAAACTAAAAAAAAACTAAAAAAAAGGAAAAAACTAAAAAAAGGCAAAAACTACAAAAAAAAACTAAAAACTAATAAAAAAAGTAAAAAAGCTAAAAAACTAAAAAAAATAAAAAAACTAAAAAAAGGTAAAAAACTAAAAAAAATAAAAAATAAAAAAAAACTAAAAAAAGGAAAAAACTGAAAAATAAGCTAAAATAAAGGTAAAAACCAATAAAAAACTAAAAAGAAAAAAAGGAAAAAACTAAAAAAAATTTTCATCTAAAAAACTAAAAAAAACTAAAAAAGGTAAAAACTAAAAGAACTAAAAAAGAAAAAAATAAATGACGACACTCAAAGAGAAAGCGACCAGGACAAAAGGAATGTTCGATTAGCAATCAACAAAGCACCGGGACACAGGGAGTATAAATGACGACCAGGACATAAGTAAAAAAAAAACTAACAAAACTAAAAAGAAGGTAAAAACTACAAAAAAACTAAAAAGAAAAAAAAAACTAAAAACTTATAAAAAAACTAAAAAATCTAAAAATCTAAATAAACTAAAAACGAAAAAAAAAAGGAAAAAAATAAAGGAGAAAAACAAAACTAAAAAACGAATGTATATACAGACCGGGACACCGGGATACAAATGACGACCGGGACACAGGGAATATAAATGACGACCGGGACACAGGGACACAACTACAACGGGGACACCGGGGGAAACAGGGGGATATAAATGACGACCGGGACACCGGGACAGGGAATGGTCGATTAGCAATCACCATCAACAAAGCTCAAGGGCAATCATTAGAATCATGAGGTATAGATCTGAATACAGATTGTTTTCCCATGGACCATTATATGTTGCATGTTCAAGAGTCGGTAAACCTGACAATCTATTTATATGCAAAGACAATGGGACAGCAAAGAATGTTGTATATTCGCAAGTTTTACGTAGTTAAAACCATATATATATATATATATATATATATATATATGTCTATATTCACAGGTGGGACATAGGGACACAACTACAATGGCGCGTAACGACTTACGCGCGCGGGGGGGCTTGGGGGGGGGGGGCGCGAAGCGCCCCCACCAACTAGGTGTTGGGGTGGCGCGAAGCGCCACCCCAACAGCTAGTATATATATATATATATATATATATATATATATATATATATATATATATATATATATATTCTTTTCTTCTCCTTTTTGCACTTATCTCTGTGAGTAAGTGATTATTTTTTTTTTCTCTGAGTAAGTGACTCTTTTGTCTTCCCCCTTCTTTATATGCCAAAGAGCATTTGGGGGAATAGTAAAATGTAATATTGTATGCAAATTTCATGATGAATAAATCTTATATTATCTCAATGATCTTTACAACACTGATCAAATAAAGATGCCAAATCCTCTAGGTGACATAACACATATTCAAACTACACAAGAGTATTGAATAAGCTCTCTAAAAGCAACTCACTAGAGTCAGTGCTCGGATTATGTGAACTTTGCAATTGCATAGTAAATCTTTACCTCGTGGTAGCTTTGGTCCACAGCCTAACGGAATGCCAAAATTGCACAAAGAACGCATTATTTTAAGACCAACTGTCACTTGGACAAAAGTACATCTTATCAGAAAATACCAAGCTAAGAAATAATCAAATGAAACGGTATAATTCTTTCTTGCGCGGACAGCAATAGTTTATTAATAAATGAACTGTAATGAATTAGTATAATCAAATATCAGTTATAGTTAGAACCCCAAGAATTTTTTTTCCTTATTTGCACAATTTACGTCACATTCTACCCTTGCATCGCTGATTAACCCTACGTTGACAAAGGCGATGCAGGGGCAATCTAACGAACTATAGGCAATTAGCTCACACATCCAAAGCGAACCACTGTTTCGCTTCAAGTCCATTATGAGATGAGTTTAACGATGAGATATTTTGCTTTAAATTGTTGAAGTATTGGGTGATAATTTGATTAAAAAATATATCAGCGTTTTCACTTTTTATATTTTTTTTATAATGATTTCGATGTCTCCGATCATTTTTTTTGTTGTTGCTCGAATAGATTAACTTTTCGCTTTGCCGAATTTCAAACACAAAAATTGTAATGAGAGTATTTTGACCAATTTTTTCCCAAACATTGAATAATATAAAAACAAATTCCGATGACATAAATGCTTACCAAAAAATAAAAAAATTCTAGATTTGAAATTACACGGGCTCAGATTCCGGATAAAGAAAACTAAACTACTGGCTATTTTCGATCATTCAAAATCAGCGGCATTTCAATGTTTTCCCCTGAGAATTATTTGTAGCTTTGATTAAACAAAAAAGCAGGTTTATTCAACTGAAAGTAAGGATCAACATTAAAATTCAAACGAACAGAAACTATTACGACATGGGAGAATACCCCCTATACAATACCTTGCTCTTCACGCTAACGTTATTTAAATATTTCAAAAGATATTGTATTCGAATTTTACGAACCTTGTGTTTCATTTTTTGTTCTTGAACTATTTTCATACAAAGTCATACTTAAGCGTAAAGAGCGAAGTATTTAAGAGGGGGCAACCCCCACATTCCGCCACTGAAAATTCTCCAGAGAAAATTTGCCTCCCTAAAAATGTCTGTTTACTTCCCAATAAAAAATGCAATATGTAAGCAATAGGCTTTTCTTTTTTGAAAAAACTGAAAAAAAAAGTTTTTTAACTGAAAAAGGGAGCGACATAAAAACTTAAAACGAGCAGAAATTACTCCGTATGTGTAAGGTACTGTCCCCTCCTCAACACCTCGCTCTTTACAGTAAAGTTTCACTCTGTGTCACATCTCTACTTTTTAAAACAATAGAGACTCTAGTGTAAAGAGTGAGATGTTGAGGAAGGGACAGCCCTTTTTCATATACGGAATAATTTCTGTTCGTTTGTTTTAAGTTTTAAAGTTGCTGCTAATTTCAGTTAAAAAAAGATTGTTTTTTAAAATTTAATATCTGAACATTTTTCAACCAATAAAGATTCAAATTTGGCTCACTGTACCCGACAAATTAAAACAAAATCGGCAAACTAATTTTGGAAGATTTATTCCCTATATAAAGGATTGCCCCCTCCTCATTGCCTTACTCTTTACGCTAAAGCTGTTGGCACTTTTAAAAAACCTTCCTATTCTAATTAAAAAGCCCCCGTGTTTCAGTAAACGCTCTTAACAAATTTGGACAAACATTCAAACTTTAGCGTAAAGAGCAAGGTATTAAGGAGGAGACACCCTTCATGAATGGAGGGAGCAACCCTCCCTCTCATGGAAATCTCCTTCGGTAAAATTTAATCCAACGTAAAGTAAACCTTCCGCCTGTCAAATTCCTTCCAGACAGTTCCACTCTCGCTGAGAATCCTCCCTCCCTATAAAATTGCTTGCGGATGATTCAAACAGAAAAATTCTCCTTAGCATTCATTCATTTGAATAAGACTGAGAACTCTAGTTAGTTTCTTGAACCCTCTGGAAATGCCCAGTTCTGTAGAAATTAGTATGAGGCTGACGGTACTAGATTCGCGGTTCTCATCTCCGTTTCGTGGCCCTTCAGCCAGGAAGCGCTATCGGGGGGGGGGGCATTAGCATTCTTTTCTAACCGGTTTCTCGATCGCTCCATAAATGCCCCCTTCCGTAGAAATTAGTATGAGTATGACAGCAATAGACTCTTAAGGTCCAAACCGACAGTGCTGATTTCTGTTTCGTGGTCCTTCAGCAAAGAAATTCAATGGGGGGGGGGCAGCCATCCTGTGATTTCGCACACTCTTCCTACTTAACTGCCCTAGATTTCTTCAGGTACCCATTCAAAGATGGATTGACTCTGTTTGAGCTTACAAAATAACGCCACTAACCCCCGTCCCAAATCAAAGAACTAGCTATAACAGGGATCAAACCCGTTGCCCTTGGACAAAGAATTCTCAAACCAGCGCGCCAACCACATAGCCAGGACGGCATTGTTTCCCAGAAACCAAAACACGTGGAAAATTGCTCCCAAATAATCCCACCTGAACATCTATACATGAAATATTGGCAGAAACCGTAATACTTCCAGGCCGGCACTGATGTTTTCAATAATATAGTATTTGTTACTAAAATAATTATAGTATTCAATTCTAGGAAAAAAGATAAAGGATACGACATTAAACCCATAAGGTTCAAACCGGCGGTGCCGATCTCCGTATCAAGGCCCTAAAGCCAGGAAGTGCATTGGGGATGGAGGCTCGCCAATCTGTACTTTCGCAGACCCTTCCTGTTTACCTTCTCCAGATGCCCATTTTGGAGCTGGGTCGACTCTGGCTGAGCTAATAGAGTCACGCTACTGACCCCCGTCTAAAGCGAAATATTGGATACACTAGGATTCGAAACCTTGCCCTCTCGGACGAAGGGTCCTAAAAATCCAGTTCATCAAAAACTGCGGACGACCTGCATTCCATTTAGCCCTAAACGGTTGGCTGGTTGGCCAAAAAGGAAAATTTTGAGCAATCTGTCATCCTTCATCTGCAGAACGTGCCCTAGCTATCTCAACCTTACTGTCAGTATAGCCCTAGAATGTGGGATTGAATCACACTTTTCGTACAGCTTACTATTTGAAAAACGATCAGTCAGCCGGGTACTCAGAACAATCCGTAGGCGATTTCTCCGGAAAACATCTAGTAAATCTTAATCCGCTTTTCGGAGCGCCAATGCTTCCGAGCCACATTTGACCACCGTCATCAATGTAGCTTCCGATATTCTAATCTTGGTTTGAAAACTTATCTTCCTATTCATGCAATTTTTTTAACAGTATAAAAGCACCCTGAGCCTTGTCTATTTTAATTTTGACATTTTCACTGCTCCCAACGTCTTATTAATAATGCTACCAAGGTAAGTGAAGTTGTCTATCCGATCAATGTTTCCGTTACCCAATGTCACCTTTTATTCTCCACTTACTCCTAGACTTAGTGAGTTAGTCTTCTTAATATTAATTTTCTAACCTATTCACTCATTTTGCTCTAGGACGCTTAAATCATCAGCATAATCTAAGTCCTGGAGATTTTTTTTCTCCCCATTGGATTCCATGGTCTCTCATTGCCTTTCCTGTGTTTCTTAAGACTAATCCATCTAAATTATCCATATAAAGGATACCATACAAGGATAAAACTTTTACTAAAAGCTCTTCTATCAACAGAATCGAACGCTTGGTCATAATCTACAAAACTGGGAACTAACGGTGTTTCATAACTCAGGCACTTCTCAATTTTTAACCTAAGAGTGAAAATTTGGTTGATATATCCTCTACCTTTTTTAAACCGCACTTTCCTTCTCTTAAAACTTTGTCTACAGCATCTCTCAGTCTAAAAAGTATCTTATAACTAGGTAATTTACTATCTACAGAGACTCGATAGTTATAATTACTGCATGATGTTGCCTTGATAATTACCACCCTCACTCTTATCACCTTCCTTATACAGTGGTTTAACTAAGATTTTCCTATAATTCCCCTTTTCTAAAAATCACACTCATAATCTTCAGTAACCTATTTTTAACCTCAGACCCACCATGTTTAAAAAACTCATTCACCAAACTATCAGGTCCAGGAGCCTTAAATTTTTTTTTTTCCTTTTAGTATTGTCGCTAATTCTTCCACACAAAACAAATCTTACTTCATATCCAACGTATCCCAAACTTTTCCATTTTCTTGAATATCTTTTCCTGCAACTCTATCTCGGCTTAGTACATTCTCAAAATGGTCTGCCCATCTCTCTTTAACTCTTTTCTTATTGCTAAATGGGAACCCGTTCTTATCTTTACCTGGGACCAGTCCAGAATGACTATTCTCTTAATTTATTAACACGCCAGTATTCTCCACTTTCTTTTCATTCCTTATGTTATTAATATCATAGGATTTATCACTCAGATAATTCTTATACAAACCCCTTCTCCTCACTATTAAGCATAAAGCTGTTTCCCTAATATTACAAGCTGCATTCCTAACTTTCTTCCCTAAGACACCATCAGCAACTTCGCAAATTGTTTTCCTAAAATAGTTCCATCCTTCTTCCACATTATCAAATTTTAAATCTCCAGTTTAGCATTCAACTGTTCCTGAAGAGTTTATCTCAAATTCCTATTTTGGAGTCTACTAACATCAGAACTTCCCGGGAAGTGGTTACTCTTCCAAAATTTCAACTTTAAATTAACCCTAGACACTACCAGATGGTAATCTTTACTTTTAACATCAATAACAGCACTCCTATATACCCTAGTATCTTGTATTGGTCCTGCCAGTCTTTGGTTTATAATAACCACAGCTGAGATACCAATAGAGATATGAAAACTCGATTTATTTTTGGGACACAGTGCACGGTAGCGATGCTAGCGGCTGGAGACAGGAAACTGGCAACACAGCTTAGTTACCAATATTAGTATCTAAGCTGTGTATGCAACAAAATAAAATTGCTTTCCCGCCTATGGTGTTGTAGTACGATCTAAGCGACGGAGCGTGGGCTTGGAAGAGGCGCCAAGTTCAGAGCTCTGTACCAAAAGCTTCTCGAGGGCAAGATAGGAGTTTTCATGACTGTATTGGTATCGAAGCTATGATAATAACATAATAAGGTTTCGCTCTTACCATATCGTGAATACCATGTTAACTTATGGGCCCAATCTTATAACCAAACACTGTATTTGTTATAACTAGATTCTTATACCTACAAAATTTCGACAGTCTGTAGCCATTGCTGTTTTATTTTCCTACACAAAATATACCTAGGCTAGGATACAATCTATCCCCATTTGCACCGACCTGGGCGTTAAAATCTCCTCACAAAAACACTATATTTCTACCTGGGACCCTGTCTATATGCTTCTTTAACTGCAAGTAAAATTCATCTGAATCACTAGTACCTCCGTCAGTCGGCTCTAAGGGGCATATTCTACAATATGTGATGCCCTGAACTTTTTAGTCATAAAATGAGCGATTAGTATTTATATTATTAATATCTTAGCAGCCTAAACAAGACTTATCATCTTCCTTATTCATCATGAGACCTACTCCGTGTCTACATACCCCATCCTTGAGTTTCTGAAACCCTAACAAGTCCAGTTCGAATCGTCTCAATTCAAAAGTCAAAATATTGATACAATGGTTATTTGTCTACGTCAAACATTCCAAGTTCCAATTTTCATGTTCTTTACATCATTGAAATTATTTTGGCCTCAGGAAAAGCAAATGTTCTGGATACCAATGGAGGACAGGAAAAAACATCTTCTCAAGCCTAAACCAAAGCACTTTAGCCAGCTTAGAACTGAACAGCAATAAGTCCCAATAATAGAGACGTTAGTTTAAAGACAAAGAGATTTAGGAGGGTACAGCTCCACTAATATATGTCTTTTTCAATGTTGTTCTGTACTTTAAGTTGAAAACACTTGTAAAAAAAATATAATTTCTGATTGTTAATCAGATTCTGTCGGAAAATCCGAAGTGCGGAAATGAAACTTTAAAAGTCCAAATTGCGAAATTAAGAAAATAAAACTCATCTAAAAAACGACGATGAAAATGAGTCTCGCAGTTTTTTTTTTATTTTCTACAGGTTTTTATGAGTCACTTTAAGTTGACTGAACAGGGCTCATTAGCATTCATACTCTGTTGCCACAAACAGCAAAAATTAATGTTACCATCTCATTTCATTGTTTCAACAGTGGTTTCAATTCGAAACTATTGATTGAGAAGGGATAATTAAAATGTTGCTCGTAAAAAATCTCAAAGGATACAGATTTACTGTTATTTTCAATTCGTCCAAGAGCCTTTATCTCAGAGAATAAACCCAAAAAAGGCAGTTTTCGCACCCTAGGAGTAGAAAAAAATAGGGCACGCAATTGACAGGTTTTGGGAAGTGCGGTTACTTGAGCTACCTATCCCCAGCAGTTTAGGGCCTATAGGCCAGCTGGTACCAATATGTTTCTTCCTGCTCACTCCAGCATACTCTAAAAATAATTATGAGTAACCCCTTTTTATTGTCTTCATTATGCTCTAGAAATCCCTAATCAATTTGTCTCCTCTTTAAAATATCAATAGAAGCCTTAAAAATCTTTCTATCAATGTGCCAAGGCAGGTTAGAATTCAGAATTGTAGTGTAGGTATTTGGTATATTAGCCATGTAGTAGAGGCACTTAAGAGAAATAGTCTCCACACTCATTGACAGACAATCAAATAAGACATGCTGGATAGTTTCACCAGTTGAGAAGCAGACACAGCATGCCTTTTTCTTTCTTTTTTTATTTGTGCTCCGCCCCCTATTGTATTTGTAGTTTTGACAGGCAATAAATCCATATCATATCATAGAGGAAAGTGATGTAACTTCCAATTAAATAACAAACTATTGATAAGACAGGCACCTGATTTCAGACGGTAATCTAGCACTGTGTGTAATTTAGTATGAAAAGGAGAAAAAATCAATTTACTGTACTCATATTAAATTTTTGCCCAACAATGTCTTGTAAATTGAAATCAGAGGAAGGACTTGGGTTTAACAAAGAAGCCTTGGTTGCTAGTACATCAACAGTATCTTTGTCTTTGATGCCTTTACTTTGAACAATGATGCAAAAAAAAATTGGTGCCTTGATGGAAAGTCCTAGATACGTGATTGACATACCTGGAATGGATCCGCTCTATTTGGGGGAGTTGGGAGGAGGGTTAGTTTTGATATTTAGAGGTACCTCATAACTCAGAGCTCTTATTTTAAATCCCGACCGACACTAAGCCTTTGATTTTCCTTTTAAATCAATCTATTGATTCTTAGAATTTTGCTAGAGCTCATACCATATGGGCTCTTGGCTCCTGGCTCGTCCAGCCTCGTCACAAGTTCCATATGAGATCTTAGCTCTTGTTAGAATGGAGAACTCATTTATTGGATATTTCAAGCTCTAGTGTCATCTTTAGGAGTCAAATGTGACCTGCAGGTGGTCAGCCCTCCTCCTGCACTCATTTAAACTACCATCCCAACTACACCCAAAAAAAAATTTCAAGATAGCCACTTTGTTCAGACTAGTCTTAATGTCAGACAATTTAGCCTCCAGAAATGGCATGGTGACCTGCAGTTCCTGGAAGACCATCAATTTATGCACATTGACCTTTCAATACATACAATGTTCATTATTGGGAGAGGGGGGGGGGGTATGTTTGATCCAAGATCTCCAAAAAGGCTAATGGTATTAAGGAAAAACTTCTGGGAGATGTTGAGAGGAATGCTCTGCAAATTCAAAACACATCATTGACATGCTGACTTGTTTTTGAAGGTCAGGGGTATGTCTAGTCCCCAGTCTCAGATAAGGTTTTAAGATACTAAGGTAATACTTTCCATAAGGGTTAAGAGAGAGAAGGTTGAGCAAAAGCAAGACGCACTATGGCCTAAGTATATTTTTTGTCAGTAGGGAGTATCTGCCATATCTAAAAAACGTCAGAAGCTTTATGTTGGAATTTTTAGAGTATTCTGAGGGCAGTGTTGAGAAATGACTGGGGCGAACCCTTTTTTAAATCTTTAACCCCTAAATACTGATTAAAATTTGTAAATAACCATGTTTCTCTAAGGACCAAAAGGTCAAATTCAAGAGATACCATGCCTACATAGTCTCTGGGGTAGGTGTTCTGAATTAAACAGTTTTCTTGATCATGAAAACGGTTGAAATTTCCCTCATTTGACCTCAATTAAACTCAATAGGAATATTACATTCTGGGGTCACGAGACAAAAGAGGACAGCTAATTAAACGTCGTCGTCAATATGATACATCTAGAAGCATTATCAGTTTGTTGTTTTCCAAATATTCTCGTCACAGTGATGTTTGTAATCAAAACCATTTGCATGCTCAATATTGAACCCCTGGACATTTGCCTCAAATCTGTGAGATAAAGCCATTTCTCCTTATTATTTGTGTTTTCATCAACTCTGTCGTACCCTAGCAACATTTTAATGGGCTAACCAGAGTGTTATGTCTTATATGTTTAGAGTTTGAAGTTTTGTGATTATATCTTTAAATTCTCAAGGGAATAGTGTGAACAAAGGAACTTCGTATCAAAAGTATTAATATTATATTGGGAGAAGTTTTATTTGGACTTTCCTATTTTCATACTAGGATTGTTTAACCTTGTGTTAATTTACAAAGATCCCAATAGCCTACATAAGCCTACAAGTCCTGTTAGCCTAAAATGAATTAACATTATTTTGTTCCACTTAACTTGACATCCCTTTTGGAGAAATTGGTGATAGAACACTATAATTTACCTGATTTGATGAATGTGGCATTTTGTCTTCGAAATCTGACAATAAATTCAGTGACGTCGTTTCCTGCCATTTTTTCATCACTATTTGAAAAACAAAAGACTCCATTATTTGCTTTGTTTTCGTACTGCTAATCATGACAAATTGACATCTGTTGGCTGAACGTTATTTTTCCTCCATTTTAAGAAACGCAGCACTTTTTTTCCCATACCATGCCGCCGCCTAGCAAAAATAAGGCCACATCAAGTGGAATATCACAAAGGACGCATATAAGTCCGAAAAAGGGATCCAACAAATGTCTTGCCAGCAATATTGCATTACTTGATGATTCTCATGCCAATCTTTGTGATGGGTGTGACAAGTGGATATGTATTGAGTGTCTAGAAATGCCTGAACCTGAATATCCGCTTATCACAAAATCTCCCAATGGGTAGATATTTGTATCAAGTGCCAAGCATGTAAATACCCATCAAAATCAATTAACACTCAAAATCCAAGTGTTGAGAATATCGCACAAGCTACAACATATACCATGAAAAATGAGATCATTGACAAAATCCCATCTCAAGCGACATTTCATGAAATTGTTCACTCCTACACGCTATAGAGCTGGTCAGAATCTCTTGCTGTTAGACCTTGTCATATTGTATGATCCTGATTCTCTCATTCAAAATGATTATTTACCGCCAATTGCTAGTAGCAACCGCCTAGTTATTCTGTCTGTGTTGTCCCTAAATAATCGTCCTCGACCTTAAATTTCGTCCTCAGACTTTCACCAACTATGAGGCAATACAGCAAGAACTTTCATCTGCAAACTGGTCAATACTTATCACTGGTTAAATCAATGGATCTTGGTTAAATTAAAAAAAAAACTCTCCTTGCTCTTGAAAAGAAACACTCCAGGGTTATTTTTTGAAAACAGCCTGAAACACTTCCCCTCCTGACTAAGGAAGTTGAGAAGCTGATTAACCGAAAATCTAGAGCTTGGAAACAGTATATGAAGAGGAGAAACCAGGAGACTCTGTCAACTTATAAGGCAGCATGGAATTGTGTAACAGATTCTGTCCAAAAACTGAAATCTCCTTATGAGGAAAAATTAGCTTCTGACATCAAGTTAAACCCAAAGTTTTTCTGGAGACATGTCTCTGCTAAAAACCCAAATCATCATACTATTTCTAACCTTGTTGACCATGATGTACTACACTCATCCCCAATAGATGAGGCTGACTTGAACTTGCAGCAGTGCACTATTCCTGTCACCTTCTGCAATAAGCTTGATTGAGGTTTGTTTACCTGAAATGATTGCCCCATGGGTGGTATGGTGTCATTAGTGCTGATTTGTTGGCCATCATATGTTGTGGATGAGGCAAAATCATACTGAGGTCTTATACCCCTCCTATTTTGTCTGAAGGTGCCCCTGCTTTTGAGGGAGAGGTTGTAGGATTTGGGGGCTTTATTTTCCCATTTTGAGGCCTCAGAAAGTTTTACCCATACTTTCTGGTTTGGGTTGAGCTTTGTTACTGTACTTGTTTGTATGCAGTTTTCTGCTTCAGCTGAGCTTTCCTTCCTGATTCCATAATGACCTATCAAACAGTTTGGGGTGTAGGGCTTGTGGTAGAACTGGTAATACTGAGTGCATCAGACTACTAATCAACACTTGAGCTGGTGAATATGCTATGTTAACTGGGGTGTTCTGGAATTCTAGCAACATCATGTATGGGTCTGTCCTGCTATCCAATGCCTTTGCCATGATGCACTTGGCTGTTTAGACAACATTCTTACTGAGGCCATTTATCTGAGGGTATTGTAGACTTGATGCAACATTTTCAATGTCCCAGCATGATGTAAATATTTTGAATTCTTGTGATGAAAACTGTGAGCTGTTATCAGTTGTCATCTTTTCCAGGACAACATGACATTCAAAATGCACCTTGAGTTTGCTGATTACCTGGATTTAGGTGGTTGTTAACCACCTCACTCAAAAGACTTTATTTACAGTTCTGATAATGCATCTGACCCCCCCCCCTCCATTATGTTCCCGGATTCAGCCATATGCAGCAAAAAACTACAGGCTACTGAATATCAACAAAATACAAACCTGTTTTTAAAATGGACAAAAAGTTGAAAATATTTTTCTCAAAAATCAAGACAATATAAATGAAAGCAAGAGGCATAAATGCTTTGTCTTTTGTAAAACATTGATATTAAATCTATAAAATCTAACAGCATCCGTTAGAAAAAGCATCCTCCTTCATAGAAAATGTCTATGTAAAGCTTCTGCCACAAAAAAAAGAACCCCCTCCTCTCAGTAAATTCTAATTTGAGTCAGTATGCTACTTTTTAGGAAGTTCCCATTTCTTTTAAATCTTTACTTACAACATCTTCTCATCACAGATGAGACTATTAAACCTAAACAGTTGACAAAAAAGGACAAGGTTTGGCAATATGTCATCCTTTGTTGATGCAACAAGCCCTAGGCCATCTTATACTTTTCCATTATAGCCTTAAAAAGCAGGATTTAAATATACACCTATATGTATTATGTCCACAATAGGGACAGTTACCAATGTTTAGCAAAGAAACATTTTAATTAAGCTACTCACCTGGTAAATATGTAGTTTCCACCATTATATAGCTAGAATAAAAATGAATAGCCTATATTACTTAATACCTGTTTTAAAATTTAATAATTCAATAATTACTTCAGAAGGAAATTACATATAGAGCCTTTAAGGTGGCCCTAAAAATGAAAATATTGCCCAGTATCCAAACGTTTAAAAATTTGTTTTTTAAAACTATCTTGTGAAGAAAACCTAATCAGTTGAATATGACTGAAACACAGTAATTTGGCTATTATTTTCATTAGTCATAACAGAAAAATGTAGCTTTGAAAACAAAATATTAAGGATTTTTAAACAGATCCTAAAACTTCTATATGTAACATATCTATCATTATTATGTATAGAAGATAGGTTGCCCTCAGAGAATGTATCTCAACAATCTCTTATATTTCATAGGTATCTCAACAATCTCTAAATTGAAAACTATAATGGCTTATCTATCTTGAAAGGGATTAGGCCAGTTTATTTTAAAAAATGATTAAAAAAAATCCAAAAATTTAAGGCCAGGCTACCAGGAGTTAGCATAGATCATGCTACATCTGATAATCAGCCATACCGACTTCTTTATTATAGTATGTTCCTTTCTTTCTCAATGAGAAGTTCTTTAGTTATTTAAGAATTAATATAGATGGCACTGCAAATCAGGCCAATTCAAGAGAAATAAAAGGTTGTTTTAATTTTGCTTATACAATGCATTAGCTTTTTCAATAAATTAGGGTCTTTAATTTTTAAGCATATCTTATAGGAATTCTCTCTAAACATTTCAACTGGCAGGATCTATTTGCTTTGTTAGATTGCATGGATAATTTACATTACAGTATCTAAAAATATACCTTTTTTTGTCTCTTGGAGCCTGGACTATTTTTTACTCACATCATGTAGTTTTTCTAAATAAAGACTGTCTTTTCAATAGAATATCTTTTACCTTAAGCTTTCTGCAAAACCTATTTAAAAAAAAATGTTTTTGTTTCATTTTGTTTAGCAGCAGCCCAATGTTTGAAAAAGCCATTTTTTAAATTTTCTAGTGTTTTTTTTTTTTATTTATACAATTATGGGTACTTATCAATTAAATAACAGACCCTTGGAAAGTGAAGTTTGATAAATGCTAATGAAATGAAACAAAATGTGATGAATATATAATACTTAAGAAGGGAGGTGGGGTAAAGCATAGCATATATGCAATGCAAAAACTAATCATTGCTGTATTTCATATATGGTATGCTTTACCAGCCCCCACCCTCCCTAATGTGCAAATATATGGCCCAAACTTTTGATAAAGCTAATGAACTAAAACAAAATATGAGAAAATTTTTATACTTTATTAGGAAAACAAGGCCAAAGACAACCATTCATTAACCCAGAAATAAATGAAAGAACTATAGCAGCAAATGGTATTCTACTTTTAGAAAACCACACATTGACATGCAAATTGACAACTTTGAAACATGACCTAGTGTTTCACTTCAAATAATGTAGCTTCTCACAGGAGTACAAAGTCATAGTGTCCATTGACACATTTTTTTGGGGGACAACAACCCCTTACCCTGGAGAAATATAATGGCCTGTTCTTTGGTCCCTGGCAAATCCCAAATCTTAACTTGAACATCCATGGTGAGACACTATTTTTTATCACTAGTCAAAGCAAACTAAACAGTTATTATCCCATCTCATCTTTGCCATCCAAATGATCAACACTATCAACAAGTTACTTGACCAGTTTCTTGCATTGAAATTTTATAGTGTTTATTATATAACCAATAAGTACCTAATTTTTTTTTCCAGTGCTACTGAATATTTGACTGCCAGAAGATATTTTTTCAACTTGAAATTGACAGCTCTAACACTCTTTTAAATATAAGATTTAAAAAAAGTTTTTAAGACTTTGCAAGAAGAGCAATACTTAAGAAACTCACAGGAAAAGGTAAAATTAACCTTGACTGGGCTGGACAATCTGTCTTGGCTTTTTTCTACAATTGGCCATGACTTTGACTTTTCCCACAACTATTCCCTTTTTTTTAAATTCAAAATTAAATTAAAGCACAAATCCTTAAAGCCATCAATGGTTAGACCATTGCTCAAGTGGTAGTAACCATCGGCTTCACACATACCAACAATATACTCATTCTCATATGGGGTTCCCATCTAGCCCATGTTCACTGCACTTTTTGTAGTCAATTACAGACAGTTGAATTTTTTGTTTCTGGCCCAAATCTCTTGGTGTATAATTGCAAGTTCACTTGCATAAGAGTTGAGGCAGATTGCAGGAGGCCCATTGTAGGCTTTGAATTGGACTCTTATTTCGATTTATATTCATTGCCAAATTTGTCAATATATTTCAAATTTGTCAATATATTGCTTCCCCCACCATGAATGAACCTGTTAGAACCTTCAACAGGTTGAACCCAACCCACCGTGAATTAGCATGAGAGGGTGGACTCTAGTTCAGCATTGTGGAGTGATATGCATGAGAGGAAAATTTTCATGCAAGTCAACTTGTAGTCAACCTGTGATTGTTCCCCAGCGAGAACCTCCAACCGGTACGACTCTAGTTTGGCATTGTGAAGGGACACGTTTGCATGGAGCATAAATGGGAGACAGTAACAACAGCCATCAAAGGGGTAAAATTAACCTTGACTGGGCTGGACAATCTGTCTTGGCTTTTTTCTACAATTGGCCATGACTTTGACTTTTCCCACAACTATTCCCTTTTTTTTTAAATTCAAAAATCAACAGATTCCCATCTATCCCATGTTCACTGCACTTTTGTAGTCAATTACAGACAGTTGAATTTTTTGTTTCTGGCCCAAATCTCTTGGTGTATAATTGCAAGTTCACTTGCATAAGAGTTGAGGCAGATTGCAGGAGGCCCTTGTAGGCTTTGAATTGGACTCTTATTTCTATTTATATTCATTGCCAAATTTGTCAATATATTACCAGATTTGTCAATATATTTCAAATGTGGAAACCCTTTCCACCTTCAAGGTGAATTTACTCCTGCTAATTACTAGGAGGAACTTGCCTTTATAAGCAGATAACTTTAAATTCATTTCATAAGTTTTAATGTTAGCTCTTATTTTCAGTGGGAAAAACTTTTTTTTAATTTGAAATCTGGTCAAATTTTAAATAATGCCTAGAAATCCCTTCCTCCTTTGTGCAAAATTTCTCTTGACTATGTTAAGTAGCCTATCTGTCAAAAAAAAAAAATCCTCTCCTCTCAGTAAATTCTAATTGGAGTCAGTAAGCTACTTTTATGTAAGTTTCCATTTCTCTTAAATATTTCATATAACATTGATATAAAATAACAATGTGCAATTATAGGCTACATTGTTTATTTACAAAATCTTCTTGTCCCAGATGAGATGTTTTTTTTTTTATCAAACCTAGACAGTTGACCACAAAGAACATTCTTTGGCAATATGTCATCCTTCATCCATACAATAGCCCTAGTCCATCTAATACTTTTTCATTATTTCCTTAAAAAGCAGGATTGAAATCTAAACCCATAGCCTATGAATCATGTCCTAAATAGGGACTGAATTACCAATGCTAAGCAAGGATACATTTAAATTATTTTCTTATTTTCATTAGTCATAACAGTAAACCGTTACTTTGAAACAAAATAGTAAGGATTTTTAAACAGATCCTGAAACTTCTATATGTAACCTAAGCTGGCAAAGGCTAGCCTATCTCAACAATCCTTGCAACAAAAATCATACTGGCTGATCTATCTTTAAGGGGATTAGGCCAGCTTGTTTTATAAATGATAGAAAAAAAAATTCAAGAATAAGCAAAGAATTTAAGGCCAGACTACCTGAACTAGCCTATCATACTACATCCGACAATAGACCACGCTGACTTCTTTATTATTTTATGTTCCTTTCTTTCTTAATGAGTATTTGTTATTTTATTTAAGATTTAATAAAGATGGCACTTCAAATAAGGACAAATTCAAGGAAACAAAAGGTAGTTTTAATTTTACTTATGCAATGCATTGGCATTTTCGTTAAATTAGGGTCTTGAATTTTCCAGCATCACTTACAGGATCTTTCTGAAAGCATTTCCTCAACTTGCAAGTTCTGTTTACTTTGTTAGATTGCACAGGAAATTTACGTCGTAGTAGCCAAAAAATAAACCTTTTTTCGTCTATTAGAGTCTTACTACATTTTACTCGCATAACGTAGTATTTTTAGATAAAGATTGTCTTTTCAATAGAATATCTTCTACCTTAAGCTTTTGAAAGACCCTTTTTAAAAAATAACTGCTTTCATTTTATTTTGTTTTGTAGCAGCCCAATATTTGAAAAAGCCCATTTCTTTATATTTTATAGTGAAGTTTTTTTTTAATTTATATATTTTTTCCAGTGCTACTGAATATATATGTGCTTGAAGAAATTTTTTTTAACTGGGATCAAACAGCTCTAATACTCTTTTTAAGTATCAAAAATGATAAGTGGGTGACCGGCCCCCCAACACTTTCTTTTTCTTATGGTGTTTAATCAAAGCAGTGAAAATGGCCATTTAGTTTAAAATCGTTCAGAAGTAAAAAAAAAAATATCTACAGGGTTAACATACTCCCCAGGACCAGGGATGCAAGTTACGCAAGGTGCAATTACATGTAAGATTAAAAAAAAACCTCAAGACTTTGCATGGAGGACAATACTTAAATAACTCCCTCCCCCCATCCACTCACTTACAGATTTAATCTAAACTCTTTTCCCACAAAATAACCTAGTCTTTTAAAATATTTTTCATTCAATTCGGGTTTGACCCGCCTTTCTTGAAGGATTTGTCTTTCTCAAAGGAGTTTGACACAAGTCAAACTTTAATGCATAGAGCGAGGAATGAGTAAGGAACAGCCAGCATCCCTCACACAGGGGAAATTTTTGTTCTATTCGAGTTTTAAAGTTGCTTTTAAATTTATGTTTAAAAAATTGATCTTTTTTGAATTTAATCTATGATCAGTTTTCAAAGCAAGATGGGAAATCTCCTCCTCCCATATAAAATTTCAACTGTCAAATTCTCTTGGAAACTTACCTTCTCCCAGGGAAATTTACCCTGTGGATTTTACCCCCATCCTCGAGGAAATACCGCCCTTTCCAACTTAAAATTTACCTTTGTATGTGTCTTATCATGGTTGAAGAATTAGCTAATACCTAGTAGAGAATGATCCACGGCGAGTAGCGAACTAAATATTAAAAAATGCGCTGTTGAAAATGTTTAGTGAGAAAAAATTTCAATTGTAGCCGTTTCAGGAACGGTAACTATTATTTCAATTAACCTTAATTTTAAAATTCAATCTTGCACCATGCAGGTATATTGAGAAGGAAACTGAAACCCAATGAAAATAACGTCAGATTAAAACGTACTTCAGAAGGCATGG
The DNA here is from genome assembly GCF_032884065.1 of Artemia franciscana. Taxonomy (NCBI): domain Eukaryota; kingdom Metazoa; phylum Arthropoda; class Branchiopoda; order Anostraca; family Artemiidae; genus Artemia; species Artemia franciscana. Next base: position 17,437,943 of record NC_088871.1, on the reverse strand, counting down.
AGGGGAAGGAGGGGGTGAGCACTTAATATCTTAGTTTCCGCTCGTTCTTAGGTTGACCTTATTATTTCTACTCGTGTGGGGTTTCATTTAGTTACTGATAAGTGTATTGTGGTAGTTATATCTGTGGAAATTATTTGACTTCATTTCTGCTCACTTTTTGGTTTAATTTAGCCCTTTAATTTTCTTCAAAAAGGTTATTTTGTAGGAAATGTTTTAGATTAATTCTGTTCGTGTTTTTAGATCAACTGTTACTAAAATCCATTTTCGTAGTTTTTTAAGATTTGGCCAAATTTCTCTTATTTACTTACGGTACCACAAATATTTTAATTACATAGGCTAGAGTTTAACCTGAAAAAAAAGGTAAATAAAAGTTAAATATACCAGAAAAATATATTAAAGTAACTAGTGCTATGTACGAGAATAATACTACTGCGGTTAAAGTATGAAATGAGGCTAACAGCTGGTTTTGCATTAAATCAGGAGTTAAGCAGGGTTGTGTTGTATCCTCCTTTATGTCGATTATTTTTATGCACTTTGTCTTAAGGAGCCCATGAAAGGCAATGGGAGACCAGAGAATCAAATGGGGAGGGAAAATTCTCCTGGACTTAGATTATACTGATGATTTAAGCATATTAAATGAAAGTGCTTTAAGAGTTCAGAGTGCTAGAATAGGTTTGAAAATTAATGTTAAGAAGACTAAGTCACTAAGGTTAAGTGAAGATGAAAAGCTGACGTCGGGTAACGAAAAGATTGATCAGGTGGGCAGCTTCAATTACCTTCGTAGTATTATTAGTAAAGACGGCGGGAGTGGTGAAGATGTTAAAAGCAGGATCGCCAAGTCTCAGGGTGTTTTTTCATAGTTAAAAAAAAAGTTTGGAGGAATAAGAAGATAAGTCTGCAAATCAAGATTATAATATTGAATGCAGTGATGAAAATGGTCAAATATGGCTCTGAAGTATGGGTGCTCCGGAAAGCGGATGAAAACTTACTAGATGTTTTCCAGAGAAATTACCTACGGATTATTCTGGGTATCTGTCCGACTAACCGTATTTCAAACAGTAGGTTGTACGAAAAATGTGGTTAAATCCTACTTTTTAGGGCTATCATGAAAGAAAATAACTTCAAAGACCAAACTGCCTTTCCATGACTAAAGTATAACAGTTCAAAATAGGGATGAAACCTTTTAATCAGCAGTAACACTAAAACACATCAATAAAAACAAACGAAATCTCATCTCACCTAAGAGCTATGACCTCTGCCCACCATATACGTCAGATAAATCTAATGAACCACAACCGAAAAGGTTAAGTAGATTTGCATCCGCTGTAGTATTGAAAATTGTTTTGTAGAAAATGTTTTGTAGTGTTAGATTCATATTTTTTAAAACACAAATTGTGAGGGAGTTATATGGATGACATAATTTCAGTATGGAATTATGGGGAGGAGGAATTAAAAGGTTTTTTAGAACATCTTAATTTTTAGGGAGGTGATTTAAAATTTACAATTAAATTAGAAGAGGATATAAAACTTCCATTTCTGGATGTTCTTCGTTAAAAAATGTAAATAGTCAGGATTTTAAAATTTACCGAAAACCTACTAACAATAATATATTTTTGTCGTTCTTCTCCTGTCATGCTCGCCAAGTAAAAATTGGTTTAATCATCTCCTTACCTGACTGCATTTTTAGAATTTGTTCTCCAAAATTCATTGAGGAGAAATTATTGTTATTTAAATATTGTTATCACTCCCTGCTTAAAAAAATATCAAGGCAGAAGTTAGAGATCACATCGATCCACGATTATGTATGCAGCCAAATGTGTATCATCCTTGGCAGAATTAACGACAAGAAAATGCATCATTTACTGTAACTTTACTATAACAAAATATCAACCGTTCCTTAAACTGCAAATCTAAATAAAGACTTCCTCTTAGTTCATTTGTAATATTAACCACGTACAGAAATCCAATTAGAACTTTTGATAGAAGGTAGTATAGCCATTTCTCAACTTGAAATTTTGACAAACCTTTTTCAACAGCCCAGGTAAATTTGAGCTATAGTGTAAGTTTATCTATTTTTAAATCCTCTTTGTTCAATGTTTTTTTTGCTGTTTCTTACATCTAGTTGATGCAAAATTTGTAAGCCCAATAGTACGTGCATTAAGTTGTATTGCCTTAAGATATGTTGCTTTTAAAAATAGCTGTCGGTATTGGTTTTTATTTATATTCATATTTGAAAAACATAAAAATTTTGTCTTTACTAGCTAAAAGAAATAAATGCCTTCAATAAGAAAAAAAAACAAAAACTTGCAAATCTTAAACATGATTTGAAACAAAGGGTGCAAACACGATTGAAAAACAATCGAATGGTGGCAAGAGGTTGAAATAATTCTATGTAAAATATTACAGCAGAACTGACAACTAATTTAAACAATTTTTGCGTGTTATTTCAGGCACCTTTTAGGATTCTCATTGTACAACAAAGGAAACTGTTAGGCAAAAGGGAGCTTAGTTTCTTTGTATTCCTGATTTAAGGGAATTGACAACAGGAATGCCTTCCGCGTTTGAGGAAAGGATTCAGGACGAACTCACTAAAGGAAGCAAAATGATAGAGGTCGACTAACCCTATTGTTGCTTCGTTTTTTTTAAGAAAACTGGACGTTATCCATTCTGAAGAATGTGACCAAGCATTTAACCGAATAATAGTCTGGAATTTGTTGTTAAATTAAATAAGACGTTGCCTTAGAGTTTGAAAAATATATAGCTCTTTCATTTATCTTTTTTTATACTTTAATGAAGAAAACGTTGACTGGTTCCTTTTTTGGACCACTATTTTTGTTGTTATATATATATATATATATATATATATATATATATATATATATATATATATATATATATATATATATATATATATATATATATATTTTCGGCCAATTTCTCCTTTTCTTGACTCGATGTCAAAACTAAATGCATCTGGCCTTCTTCTGGAGGCGGTTCAGTCCTGGGGAGATGTAGAACACCCCTCCAACGATGAAAAAACCAGCTTAGATCATAACAGAGTTCCAATGATTGCTGTTGATGTTGTTTCCACTAGTACCAGTAAGCAATCTGATCGCTTCACTAGTACCACTAGTACCAATAAGCAATTGACGGCTTCAGGCTTTGAGAGGTCTGTTCACCTTTCCTCCTTAATATTCCCAGAGAATTTCACCTTCGTGCCCTTAAAGATAGCTTTAATAGTAATTACAGTAGCAGTATTATTAACAGTGATAGAACTAGCACTAGTGGCAGCAATAGTATCAAAATATTATCTTATGAATAGTTTGACATACCTCCCATAAACCAATGAAACATTGAACTTAATACAGTTAGCCGGTGCTATGACAAAACCAATGTAACCATTTGATAACCTACATATTCATATTCTTACTAAAATCGAAAAATTGTCTGAATTTTTTCAAATTTTTACCTTTATACACTTAGCCTTAATAGTAATAATATAATAGTAATAGCAGTAATGATATTGTATAAGTAGCATTAGTAGTAAAAGCCGTAGTATCAAAATTCATAGAAATAGTAGAAGGTATATGTTGTTTATTGGTTAGTTGAACGTCCCCGTCATGATACCCAAAATGTTTTATTATAATAAGCTATGCCGTTCAGAAAATATTGCTGGTACTCCTGTGTCGGAAATCTATATGCGCATTGTATGTCTTGATTTATTTCAGCTTTCTCCTAAACGTATCCTCAGATACTTGTGCCTTGATTTTGTGTAGCACATCCCTGCACATTCTCTGAAAAGTTCACCTGATTGCCGGTTGTCTTTTGAGAAATTAAAGGTCAAGCATTCCAACCTTTCTCAACAACATATATTATATGTAAACAATAGAGGACGGATTGCCAAACTTTGAGCCTTAGCCCTGAAAGCTGTGGAGACGGGTGATATCCCCAAAGACATAATCATTGGACTTTTCAGCAATACAGAACAAGAGGGTTACCTAAAAATTTTGGTTGGATGCATTTTGGGAAATGATTGGCGTGGCAAGTTGGATCTTTTACTGTTCAATCGGTTTTTAATAGGAAAAAAGACACTAGAACTCCAAATGTCTTATCAAATGAGCCCCATTCGTAGTTTATAACGACCACTCAGTCCGTGAAAACCATATATACCCTTGGGATATAATTGCAACCCTTGCCCTGAGCTCTGGGTGGGGGAAGGTCAATCCTGGAGGCATTTTTACATGTTCTTGCGACTATTTTAATCAAAATGGCTTTCTCACAATTTCGACCAGATTAATTTGATGGAAAGGGGGGACTAAATGCCTTAAAATCTCTTCTGAATCTTAAAGGAAAATAGAATTTTCAATTTCTAATAAATTGAGGCTTTTTTAAAATTTATCCAGCCATTGCCTCAATAAAAATCCTGATACCGCCCTCCCCCCAAATATAACTTAAAATCCTTGTCCCCAGGCTTTTAAGAGTTGTTTCAACTCCAACAGCCTTATTATATAATCACTAAGAAAGGAGCAAAGGATAAGCTCTAATTTCTTTAGCAATGGGAGAACTTCTAAAGTTTAAGAGGTATATTTGAATCCATTTCCGTATTGTCCTATTTTTGGTTTCAATGTGTACCTTACTATTGGAGTTGTCAACCCAACTTTCAAACTGGTATATCTCATGAAGAAATTTTTCTACCAAAAAACAAATGACACGTAGTTTGATCCGCTCATCAAGAGCTATCGACTGCCGTCGAACAAAACAATCTATCTGTCTTAGTTCAAAAGGTGACTTTCTTGCCATAGGCCAAGTTTCTAACGTCCCCACTCAGAAAGAAGCAAAGGATAAAGTCAAATTTTTTTAGCAATGAGAGAACTTTTTTAATTTTGAGAGTTAAATTTTAAGAGGTACATCTGATACCAATTCCCTACCGTAATCCCAAGTGCAAAAAAAACGAATGATAAACTCAGCTGAAATCACGAACAGAAATGGGTAGAAATAATAGATGGAAGTACTTTCGGTCCCCACTTTTCTTATTCTGTAATTTTTTCTATTTATTGACTCAAATAAGACATATTGGCTAGCCAAAGTATTACTTCCTCTTAAAGCTGCCTTTAAACCATCATTTTGTAGAATTCTTTTAAGTTTTCCCCTCAGCCTTGGAACATAAGGTAAAAAACAAAAAACATCTTTCTTTTCTACTGTTTCTGGAATATCGTTAGAAAATTCTAAAAAAAAATTTCCTTCTTTTTGAAAAAGTCTGGTCAATTAACCAGCCTGGATAATGGTTACTTAAGAAAATTTCTTTTAATAACAATAATTTTTCCTCAATGAATTTTGGAGAACAAATTCTAAAAATGCGGTCAGTTAAGGAGATGATTAAAACATTTTTTACTTGGCGAACATGACAGGAGAAGAACGACAAAAATCTATTATTGTTAGTAGGTTTTCTATATATTTTAAAATCCAGACTATTTTCATCTTTTAACAGAAGAACATCCAGAAATAGAAGTTTCATATCCTCTTCCAATGTTATTGTAAATTTGAAATCACCTCCCAAAAAATTAAGATGTTCTAAAATACCTTTTAATTTCTCCTCCCCATAATTCCATCCTGAAATTACGTCAACCATATGTCTTCCTCAAAATTTGACCTTTTCGGTTCTGGTTCATTAGATTTATCTGACATATCAGGTGGGCAGACGTCATAGCTCTTAGGTGAGATGAGATTTCGTTTGTTTTTACTGATGTGTTTTAGTGTTACTGCTGATGATGAACACTGTATATGTGTTCAAAATATCCAGTTAAAAATTTATATCTGTTCACTGTCGATTAAAAGGCTTCATCCCTATTTTCAACTGTTATACTTCAGTCATGGAAAGGCAGTATGGTCTTTGAAGTAATTTTCTTTTATTATAGCCCTAAAAGGTAGCATTGAACCACATTTTTCGTACAACCTACTGTTTGAAATACGGTTAGTCAGACAGATACCCAGAATAATCCGTAGGTAATTTTTCTGAAAAAAATCTAGTAAGTTTTCATCCGCTTTCCAGAGTCCATAATCTAAGTCCAGGAGAATTTTTCCTCCCCATTTGATTCTCTGGTTCTCCCATTGCCTTTCCTGGGCTCCTTAAGACAAGGTACATCAAAATAATCTACATAAAGGAGGATACAACACAACCCTGCTTAGATCCTGATTAAATGCAAAACCAGCTGTTGGCCTTATTTCCTACTTTAATTGCACCAGTATTATTCTCGTACATAGCACTAGTCACTTAAATATATTGGTGTGGTATATTTACCTTTTATTTACCTTTTATTTACCTTTTTTGTCAGTTTAAACTCTAGCCTATGTAATTAAAATATTCATGGTACTGTAAGTAAATAAGGAGAAATTTGGCCAAATCTTGAAAAACTGCCAAAAGAAATTTTGCCAAATCTTAAAAAAATGCAAAAATGGATTTTAGTAACAGTTGATGATTGATTTTTTTCTTTATATGCTTATATGAAACCCCCTCGGGGTTTTTATCACGAATAGAATTCATCAAAAAAATTTTCCTTCAAAATAACCTTTTTGAAGAAAATTAAAGAGCTTAATTAAACCAAAAAATGAGCAGAAATGAAGTCAAAAATTTCCACGGATACAACTACCATAAAACACTATCAGTAGCTAAATGAAACCCCACACGAGTAGAAATAATAAGGTCAACCTAAGAACGAGCGGAAACTAAGATAAGAAATGGTGACCCCCCCTCCCCTCCATGCCTTCTGAAGTAAGTTTCAGACACTTACCAAAATGAGGCGTTTTGGGTGTGATACTAAAAGCCTTCTCCATGTCTACACTTGTTATGTTCGCCCGTTGCTCGAGTACGCGTGCCCGGTGTGGGGTCCATCTGCTATCAGCACAGCGTACCTATTACGCGACATAGAGTTCGTCCAGAAAAGAGCAACAAGGATTATACTCCGAGACCGTGGTATACCCTACGATCAAGCCCTCGCTAAATTAAATTTATCTCCACTTAAAGTCCGGCTGGAACACCTTATTCACCAATTTGGAAAATTCATCCTAGCCAATAAGAGCCACCGATCACTACTACCTGAACCAGCCCCTCCCAATAGCTGAACTCGATTACGAAATAAACTTGTACCCCCTAAAGTACGAACCAATCGATACGCAAACTCATTTGTGCCTTTTTTCACATCAGTTTTTAATGCTGAGTTGTAGTGTGTGATTTTTGTTTAAATGTATGATTTTTGTGAAAAAACTGAATTTAGCTCTATGCTACGATAGTTTTTAAATATACCGATCTCTCCTTCTCTCTCTCTCTCTCTCTCTCTCTCTCTCTCTCTCTCTCTCTCTCTCTCTCTCTCTCTCTCTCTCTCTCTCTCTCTCTCTCTCTCTCTTCTCCTCTCTCTCTCTCTCTCTCTCTCTCTCTCTCTCTCTCTCTCTCTCTCTCTCTCTTTGGTCACTTAAAAAGGGCCCTAGAACTTTTAATTTCCGTTAGAATGAGGCCTCTTGCAACATTCTAGGACCAATGGGTCGATACGATCACCCCTGGAAAAAAACAACAACAACAAAACAAACAAATAAACACGCATCCGTGATCTGTCTTCCGGCAAAAAATACAAAATTCCACATTTTTGTAGATATTGAAACTTTCAAACTAGTATATCTCATGAAGAAATTTTTTTACCCAAAAACGGATAGAATATATTTTGATCTGCTCATCAAGAGCTATCGATTGCCGTCGAAAAAAAATTCGATCTGTCTTAGTTCAAAAGTTGATTTTTTTTTTGCCGTAGGCTAATTTTTAACGTCACCACTTAGAAAGGAGCAAAGGATAAGCTCCAATTTCTTTAGCAATGACAGAACTTTTAAAGTTAAAGAGGTACATCTTATAACATTTCTCTACCTCAATCCCAACTCCGAAAAAAACAAATGATAAACCCAGCTGAAATCAAGACAGTACTTCGGACCCGTGGGAAAATGCCGCTTTTTCGTTTCTGTAAATTTTTCTATTTATCACTTAAAGGAGATATATTGGCTATGGGGCCGGGTAACTGCCGCATATATTTAAAACTTGTAGATTTTAGTTCATCTTCAATTTGAAAGTGGTGCCTCTCTGCTTGCCTGCTAGAACGGAGCTTTCCATTCGAAAGCAGAAACATGGTTTGATGAAACGAAAGCTAGGCTGCACAACTTCAGATACTTCTCGCTGACATAGGCTATATAGCTCCACTTCACATTGCACACCATTGTCTCTGGCTCGTGGACAAGAAAAAACCATCCTTTTTGACCCCAGGCAAGAGTTCTGCGGAGGTTTCCAAAATGTAATGCCATAGTCATAAATCCGGCCTGCGGTCCACACTTTCCGTAAAAACCGCACAGGTTAGACCTTTACTAGTTTCCAGGAATAAGCCGAGATCGGCGGCATAGGAAAAAAAAAACAGGACAAAACCAAAGTGTTGCTCTCGCAACACATTATAATGAAAGAGTAGCCTACAATAGGCGTAAGCAAAATAATATGGGTCTGATCCTAATGTTTAAGCTGCTAGTTAATTTTAAATATACTAGTCAACTGAATTAGGACTAGAGGAGTGGACTTATGTAGATATTTGCTATTGAATGGTTATCCATAATGTCTATGTTGTAATTATTTGAAAAGTAATTATAACTGATAGATATTAATTAGATAACTAATACTAATAAGATATATATATATATATATATATATATATATATATATATATATATATATATATATATATATATATATATATATATATATATATATATATAATTATATATATATATATATATATATAAATATATATATATATATATATATTATATATATATATATATATATATATATATATATATATATATATATATATATATATATATATATATATATATATTCACTATTATAGCTAGAGGCAGAATAATTCTGGTAAACTGAAAATATTAATAGAAAATTTAAAATATAAAGAAACAATAAATTTCTAATAAAAGAAAATATTCGGTAATTTAAAAAAAAGATAAAAGGAGGATGCAACTGAAATATCATATAACTAAGGTAAGACATATTTAAGATCTTCACCTGTTTGAAAAGTCTAACGAATGAGACATATAAGAATAAACAGGTTCAAAAGCTTACTTTAGAGAATCTGGAAGAGGTTGATTAGCGAGTTGAGCGGTGAGCTCAGCTAGAAATACAATAAGGAAAATAGGAATTTACGGTAAGAAAAAACATATTGTTCTTGAAATGTCAAACTGAGAGAAAAAATATTTTAAATGAGATAAAACCTTGTAAAACGAGAAACTTTAAGGAAAGAGGAGTTAGATTTTATATTGTTTTTTGTAGTGTTTCTTCTATTTTGCTGAAGACAACTACGGGTTATATAGACGAATAATTCGCTGAAATTTGTTTTGATCCCTCTCTTCGGAGTAAGTCTCCATTCCACTTCACTTTTTGTTTTGGCATAGTGAAAAGGAAGAATGGTGTTCCTCATTACTTTTTAATTTTGTATTCAGTATGTCTACCATTGTCTCTATTTCGTATAAGAAGTGACATAATCACAATTTTAGTAAGGTCTAAGGAAAAATATTATACCAGCTTCATGGGTTCACTTAACTGGATAAGCTAAAAAAGGATTAACTAAATAGATGTATTCATGCAAACCACACATTTGGAAAAAACAGCTAACTTTAATTTAAGCACATCAAAAACAGTCAACCCTTTAGGGATTAACTAGTCATGTAAATAGGGTTGAAGGATTAGAGCCTGTCAAACTTAGCCTCTATCCAAAATCTAAAATCATTTTTCAGATTTCCCACAATTTCTTATACTTGTAATTCCCCCACATGGTAAGTTTTTTTTTTGTTTAACATTTACCCCACCCCAGACATAAATTCATATACACTCGTTTGCTTTTAATCTTTATGTGAAAAAATCATCATCCTTGTTTGTCGAGATGGGTGGCTGTAATTCTTCCAGATGGGGTTTACGGCTATGGCAATTCCAATGGTTCAATCCGGCACCATTTTGTGGGGTTTTAGGCTATTTTTCGAAATTCCCACAAATTTCCATTTGCAATTAACTTTTATCTTTCAGATTAATCGAGATAATTGCTATCATCTCTAAAATAGCTTCAAGCGGCAATTCTTCCTCATTTGACAGTTTATAAAAAAAGCAACACATTTTTAAATTCTCGATTACTATGGGCTATAGTTTGTTCTTTACCTACTTGCCCCTATGGGGGCAACCATGTTCATCGAGACGCCACTACGGAAAAGAAAAAATTAACAGTGGAACATGTAATATAAATTAAGGGAGAAGAAACTGAGTATGGTGTTATTTATCCCTTGTTTACAAAAGCGTTGTAATACCTTTATAGTTTATACTGTTAGTATCAGTTCCGTAACTGCATAACTGACGTAGGGCATCCACCTCCTTTTCAAGCCAAATATAGAGTTGAAGTCTCAGTTGTCCTCCATCGACTTCGTAGCCCGTAGATAACGTCGAAATTTCTTCCATGAGAATCTTCAGACAAACAATGAATTTAACTTGTTGTCCCATTATATCCAGCGGACCTTCCTTTTCTTTTGGAGCCGCCGGACCATCTACTTCACTCAATCTTTCATCGTCTTCTGTGTCACAATCAATCTTCCAATCGAGTTTCAGACTCTCACTTGTATTGTTGCTTGGTTTTGACCAATCAAAATCCAGATCCACAGCTGGTGTTGACCAATCAAAAGCGGACGATTTGTCGGGTAGCTTGTATCTGGTATTGAGGGACAAAGGGGTGGACCAGTCAATCTCTTCTTCAGTTATACCATTTGATAACACTGCTTCTTTCTCTTCAGGAGTTTTTGCTATAAAAGGAAAGACAGTGAAACAAGATAAAACCAAAGGAACAAAGATACTAAAGATTACAATGCATCCCGAACACACATTTCTGTATATCAAACTATGTTCCATGGAGCTGTCAGGTATGCTGAGAGAAATCAGAAATTCTACCTTTAATCATGACGTTCAAAGTAATTAAAGGTAAGCACAGAGCAACCCTTGTAAGAGGTATCAATTAGGGAGACACTGGCTAAATTGTTTGCTCCCCCGTTACATTTTGAAAAATGCTTTTTTTTGGTATTTTCATTGAAAAATGCCCTTTTTGGTGAAAACCAACCAAAATTTCCCCTCCCTCCAAATTATAAGAAAATTGCCCTCCCCCCACCAATAATTGCGAACTGACGCCATTGATCCTTGTCCAGAGCAACAGAAACTCAAATCTTATTACGAAATATGGGTGAAAAAATCGACTTATTATAATTACAACTATGTAAAATTAACTCAGTTTAAAATTACCAATCAAAAGTTGTTACATTAATCAGTCGAAAAAAAGTTGGATTCCACTTCCAAAATGGTACGATCTTGAAAAAATTTAACAAACTCAAAATTTGCGAGTAATATAGAGCGGAATTTTCAAATCTATCTATAAAGAAATTTTTTTTTTACATTTCCATTGCAAGAATTACTGCGGCTGCTTGTTTTTAAGGTGTGACTGTACAGACCAATCTTTGCACTTACAAAAAAAAATCAGTGAAAGGCATATTTCCACAGAATCTAAAATTCTAGTGATCTTTTTAACTAGTAAATAAGATAAAGCAAATACAACGTATCATTCTGTTCCATCATGAACCGTGTTGTATTGCAAAGCAGATATTTTAGCCTGAATATGGCCAAAATTACATCAAGCGAAAATTGCAGGATAGCCAATCGGTTTAAACCTACGAAATATTAAGTGTCATTTAAGTATCATTTTAAGTTTAATTTAAATATTATCACTTAATTTTTTTTTAATATCATTTAAATATTAAGTTCATTTTAGGTGTCAAATTTGCTCTTCACTTTGAGCAGATATTTTCTTCAATTAATCTGTGCTCGTTTTTACATAAGGAAAACGAGAAAAATATGGATCCATCGCACTTCATAATATGTTCCATATTAATATTTTTCCAAATATACTGCCTTTGGAACCGTATCATCAAGTAAAAATGTGAGCCTAGTTAACGGCAAAATTGAAAAATGTTCTGTACTTCTTGTTTCGCCACATTTGCTCAGGTCAAATTTTTTCCTTAATATTTTAGGTACTTTTCAGCTCAAAATTGGATTCTCTTGTTTTAAAACTTTCTTAAATGAAAATGAATACACACTCTAGTGAATTCACTGAATTCACTGTAGATATACAGTGAAAATAATTTCATGAATGAAATTAAAAAAAAAAAAAATTTTTAACTGAAAGTAAGGAGCGACATTAAAATTTAAAACGAACAGAAATCACTCCGTATATTAAAGGGGCTGTTCCCCCCTCAACGCCCCGCTATTTACGCTAAAGTTCCACTCTTTCTCTCAACTCTACTTTTTAAAACAGTAAAAAACTTTTGAGTTACGTGAGTTACGTGGAAACCATTTTACAGGGAATGCGTTATAAAATAAACAACAAAGATAAATAAAAATAAACAACAAAGTTACTTCAATGAGAACATCAAAGCAACTCAGTTGCTTTGATGTTCTCATTGAAGTAACTCTAATAGCTTCTTTTCCCTACGTGGATTATTAGCGACAATTGTATTTATTATTATTGGTGGTGGTTTTATTTGTTTTTAGTTTAGTGTTTTTTCTTTTTATCTTGTGCTGAGGACGCCTAGTTTGGATACAGGCGAAATATCCGCGTTATTTTAGTCTTTCCTCTCTACTGGCCGTAGTCTCGTTTAAGGTTTTTTTTGTGGAGTTTTATCTCTCTTTGTTGTTTATTGTCATGTCTGGCCAGTTCGGCTTAAGAACTTTCATGCGTTATAAAATAAGAAAGACAAAATGGCCAACACTTTCAACAGTCTTGGACCCGACAGCGCAAACCATACATTTTGCATATGCCCACCAAAACGGACAAAGTAAAGCTTACGTTCGCTCTCTATTGTTTTGTTTATGTCATCGGAAATTCGTTCTGGGAGTTTAGACAATACTTCAAGGGCCAAAACAGGGCAACCAGCCTTGAAATGCGCATGTGCCGTTGTAAAGTAGAGCCTGCGTTCTAAAGAGGAAGTCCCAACTCCAAATGAAATCTAAAAAGAGAAGATAGGTTTTATAAGGCATTACAATGAAGCATTTAAAAAATGATGTTAGAGAGCTTGTTGTATAAGTTAAATTATTCTACAAATCTGAGGATCAATTATAGATTGCCTTAGCAATTGACTGAATTATTAGTGATGGTCACTAAATAAAAACCTCTCCATTACGCTTAATTTAAGAGCTCATCAAAATACCTGCAAACTGATACTGTCTTAAAAGAACGAGGTGCACTTTCTATTAAGACTATCCGATGAAAGCTTCCTCAGAAGACGTTTGTGAAATCCAGCATGATGAAATCAGCAAAAGTAGAAATTTTGGCCGAAGAATGAACACGTTGAAAGCAGCAACTCCCCCCCCCCCAGTAATTGTAATCTTTGTGAGACTTTTTCATTGTTACAAATCAACCCCCGTTTAACCCAACGGCCAGCCAACTCAACCTCAATTCATCTCAACCCTCTTAATCCACAATATAACTAGAAAATGTAATTCAGCCAGTTTTGTCGGGAGTGATAAAAGTCGACTCGAATGAAGGGGTGTTTATACATTAATTCTTGGATAATTTTTTTTTCATGTTGTTTTAATGCAAAACTATTTTCCCCTCTCTCTCCTTCTGAAAAAACAATAGCAATGGACCATGGAGCAATCCATGGCGCCTTGTGATCAAAAATCTCAAAACACGTTAGAAAAAACTTTTGATTCAAAAAATTAATTCCCGACTCAGGAATGATAGCTATTATTTCGGTACATCTTAATATTAGAATTCGAAGTAATTTGAAAGCTGTCATAAAATACCGGAAGGGACGGATTAAAGAGCTGGGGCGCAATTACGTACTTGGCGATTATACTGGGAAAGAGCGTTGGATGTAAATCGAATGGCATTTTTTTTTCAGCTGGCAAAATAATTGAAACTCCGACGAATTGACCGCCAAAAGCTTTACCACAAAAACCTTGATTTCCCTTAAAGCTTAAACCTTGCAGAATCAATAAAGCCTCAGATCTGACCTTAAGTTCAAGGTATTGCAATATAAGTTGGAGACTGCAAGCAAAGTGAGAAGCAAATTTTGAGCTTGAATCAGTGCTAGTTCAGACTTATCCATAGACCAATTTGAATGAGTGTTGAGTCACACAGGAGTTGAATTAAAGGGGGTTTGAGTTAAATGACATTGAATTAAACGGGGTTGTTGAGTTACATGAGGGTTCATTGCATGGGGGTTTGAGTTACATGGTTGTTGAGTTAAATATGGTTGAGTTAAACGGGCGATGAGTTGAACGACAGTTCGGTTAAATGAATTGAGTTGAACGAAGGTTGACTTAGATCCGTATCAAAAAAGGCATAGAATATGAAAAATTTAGGAAATTTATGGGAATTATTAACACACACAAATGCATATACTACTACACTAATGACATAATAATAAACACACATCTGGTAGTTTTACAGATCTTGAGAAGCCACGGGCGTGCTAGTTTCAAATCGACGATTTTCCTTTAAGGCCTCTAAACTGTGGAAAAACAATTTTGTTTATATCCTTTTTATTAAGGGTAAATGCAAACCTAATGTGTTAGCAAAACTGTACACAATTCACTGTAACCACTTTGTACATTTAACATCACTTGCCTCCGATTTGACTCGAAAATGATATCGGAGCGCTCTATAACGCATATGTTCGGTGCTGCCGAATTTTACTACTACTAGTGGTACGATTAACAACTAACTGCAGTAGAATTTTAGTGTTCAAGATATATCAGCAAAGAGGACCATGATAGATGAGAGGCTCACCAAATCCGTTTATCCAAATCGATAAGAATTTGTGCTATTTCATAATCTTTTTCCATGCTTCTCTCTTCACTCCTTACTCCCTTCTATGAAGTTGTTTTTTTTGTTTTATAACCTTTCTTACAAACTCATCTCACCTCATTCACAGACGCCCTGCTTTCCTTATGGTCTCAGACTGCTTAATAGAAAGCCTCCATTCATCTATAAAATGTGGCCTATCCATCTTTACATTTTTCGGTATAGCCCTAGTAAGTGCGGCTGAACCACATTTTTCACGAACTTTGGACATTATTAGGAGGTTGGGAAATTATTCATTCTTTTGACTAGAATTCTTCTATATAAGCCTATTCTAGGGGGCTTAAGCACTTCTGCCAACCTTCCTCTGCGTTGGATGTGCTAACGGTGTTGACATACAAGCGTGAAAACAATTAAAACGAATATACATGCAAGACTTAACCAGGTTTATTATGTGACAAAGAGAAAAAAAATTTCCTACCTTTGCTCCATTAGATGCAACTGTTTGATGTTTAACAAGTGGAGGGTGCGACCTGAGGAATATGTAATAATTAAAAACAGCGGGTGCAGTTTCGCAATTGAAGTCTTTGACAACTTTGGCATCAGATTCACTTGAAACTTCCAAAAGTGTATTTAAGCTCAAAGAGTAGTCCTTAATTAGCCAATATGCCATTGAACTCAAAAAGGGATCTAGAGACTTCTTTTCAACTACGTCACCAATGACTCTCTAAAAGGAATAAGGATAGGATAAAAAATAAAGGATAAGAATTACAAGAGATAAGAAACAAATAGTATGGCAATACGTATATCTTTGTGTCGATTAAAATTCCTATCAAAGGGAATAAGAACAAGGTTTTGGATACGCGGAAGAATGGGGCGGAGGAATCCTCTTAAACATGGGTTTTATTATTACATTGTCCTCGAAATAAATCCAACACGATTCTCTCCTTTCACTTACCAGCTTTTATATAAGAAAAAGATAGTTTTACACAATAATGGCACAGTAAATCAGGGAACATGCATTCCCACATAGGGATTGCAGTGGGTAAGAAAATATAGTACATTACGCAGATACATACAACACAGCAAGAATAATATCATGGGCTCAAGAAAACCTTGGGGTTGATTGATAACCTTGGTTAACACTTTGACTGTATACTTGAAAGAAACGGCAAAAAAACAGCACATAGACCCATTCGAATTGATGAAATATCTCTGATGAGCTCCATTTGATAAAATATAGTTATTTATTTGTTTTAATTGGTTTTATTTTCTTTAATTTGCAATTTACTTACATCTCATTTCTATAGAATATTCTCTTGTACAGGTTTGCATACATCTGTCGTTTTATTCGAATATTAAAGAATGAGGACCCTACTTATTCTTGGTTATTCAATACATATTGTGTCGGCTTTTAGTATTTATTTTTACTCTGAGCAATTATGATGAACATAAATTATAGAGTGTCCCCAGTCTCTCCAGAATATGTTTGGTTTTTTTGCAAAATTCTCCAAAAATAACACACACAATAAAAAACCGGAAAATACACTTTTACCAAACGTACTGTAGACGTGCTTTATTTTTGTACAATAATCCAAACCCAAAACAATAAATGCAAGCAAATAATGTAGTAGCTACCCTTCAAACCCGTCGCCCCTGTAGATCTTTTGGCAAATTGAATATATTTTCATGCTTTCTATGAAATATATTTAATGGTTTCTAAAAAATGAGGTAGAATATACAATCTCTTAATAACTTCTTTTTCTTGCTGCAGTGACCATCTTGATGGAATGTCATCAAAATATTAACAGAGCCGTACACATAGGAATAACTAGGCATAGCTACCTTTGCTTTAGAACCTACGATCAATTTAATTTTGTTTTTCTTGACTTGTAGCGTTTTACTCTAGTCTAAACCTTCTAAGCCTTTAGCAGAAGCTGATTGGATAGATAATTACCTGCTTTAGCAGATCAATATATGATTGCGGAAAGGAATCAAGATCTCCTTCGAATAGTCGACATATCATTATTGCCATCTGAAAGTCTTCTAATCGATCTAGACATACCTACAAGAAGGGAACAATCGTAACTTGTTAGAGTCATACACAATAAAGAGCCTATGGACGATACATAGTTAATATGACCAAAATACGCAGTAATATGACCATGATATGACTGAAATACACAGAACGGTCACGCGCCGAAGGGATTTATAAAGAGACCCAAGGCCCTTGCCCATTTGGATTTTTAAAGCCCACTTTGGCTGTTGGTTCTCACGGACGGGGATGGTGCTAGATTTTTCTTCGGTATAGTTGTTTAAAGAAAAATTGTGTTAGATAATCTGAGTGATCTTTTCAGCTGAGTATAAAAGGTGTCAGCTGTTCCGACCTTATGAGATGGTTTGGGGTTTCCACTCTGTAATAAGCTTCTTCCTTTGCCCCTATTCCCGGAAGAAAAACCCTGCTTGTATGGCCAGATAGTGGTGTCCGGCTGAGCCTTTCACGAGTTTATCTAACCAGAACTGTTACTACAAACCACACTGCAGTGGCCTTCAGGAATGGCACCTCTTGATAAAATTGTAGCCTATTAAACGATAAAGAATTGCACTGGATGTTGATTAATAAATAGTTTTTTAGAGTTTAGTTTGTTTTGGTGTCTTTATTAGCAGAATAAACTCATTCTAACCGTGTTATTTATAATGGGTTGTCTTGCCATTGTAGTATATTATTGGCATGTCTGAATATATAATAAGTCGGAGGTAATAATCTTGAGGTTGATTTTGCAGGACGTTGATTCTTGTTGATAGCAAATCGCAGTGTCAAGAAAGCCATCAATTGCGGAAAACCATGTAATGAACAAGATGGGCCCAGGCTTGCACATAGCCTTCATTCAACTGGAGGTTCCGCAGACTTCTTGCTGTCCGATTTTACGACAGGCCAAATACTTTGTGTAGACTAGAGAATAAATTAATAGCCATTATTAAGGCTAGCAGGAACGATTGCTTTTCTTGAGGCCATAATAATTATAATGATTTAAGTAATATGAAAATTACAAACTGAACAATACGACGTTAGACAAACATTGCATTAAAATTTTGCCTTAAAAAATGCAAATATTTTTAACTAGACTTGTTAGGAATTTCCCAAACTAACCTCCGAGGTTGAGAATAAAGAAACTAGGTTACAAAAAAAAATATTATAAAGAAAATCTTCCTTGAATGGAGTGGGAAAAGGTTCAAAAAAAGAATTTTTAAGGAAATTACCACTTCATGGGAGAAGGTAAAGAGTAAATTTTTGAATAGATTGCGCCGCTGGGCTGTCCTCAGGCGGCTTGGTACTGATGTGAGTTGTTAGCAGCAATAGTGATAATCACAAAATAGAAATTAAGATATAATAGCTTTATATATTTACAACAGGCTATTTTATTCGAACTGCTTAACTTCAACAAATCCCAGATCGAAAATCGATCAACCCACATAAAGAGAAGACAAAAAAATATTAGATGTTAATTTTTTTTTTTGATGATTGTGAACAACAATAAAAGTTTACAGAGGAGAGGCATTAAATTGCGAACTACTCGTATTCGATTTCGGTCTTAAAACTACCTTGCTGTCGAGCATATATATTATTATCCGCCAAATATTCAATCAAATTGTTTAAATTAATGCTTCTCTGTTCCTTTTAAGAATCGTCTAATACTAAGTATACTAGCTTATTGATAGCAAGATTACCCAAAGACATTTCTGAAGACCGGAGTAGGAAAACAGGGGAAGGACATGTCGTATTTCAGCAGTATTTTTAAATTTTCTGGAAGTCTCTTGTATAAGGCGCCTATATTCCTATATCAAATTTATAACTGATTTTTCGAAATACTCTTCCAATGAAAAGACAGTTGAGAAAGAATAGGACATAAACGAACCTCAACTGCATCTTTGAGAGAGCCAGCAAGTAGGAAAAAAGCAGCTGCATGTAGAAATCGTTGCTTTCCAAGGAGTGCATACGCATTCTTTAATGCCGCTCTCCTCCATCGATCTTCTTTAAAATTGTTGGCCCAAAATTCAGCCATTTTCTTATCCTTCGCAGCTTTATACAGGGTTGCAACAACTGTTTTTTTGCCCATAGCTAAATAATAAATAGCGGCATCCAAAGGATCTTGTTTAGCTTGATATGCAGATTTGGCCACCTACAAAAAAGAATGGGTTGATTGCAAGGCTTTGATTGCACAAAATTCAAAAAGAAGAATTTTTAATTATCGAAAGGCAATTACAGTTTGTTGTATAGTGTGTATATATAATATATTAGTTGCAAATATATTTGTCGCAATATTGTTTGTTGCAAAAACAAAGAAATGAATACAAAGAAGACAAACGGGTCTATGGCCAGTAAATGAAAGCGAAGAGAACAAAAAATCAAATGAATATTTCGCCCGTATATAACAAGACGCCTTCAGTGTAGAAAAACTACCAAAAAAACTATAAACTAAAACTAAAAAAATATAACTAAAAAATATAAACAAAACTAAAATAGACTGACATAAAATACACAATATACAATTACTCACATATGCCATTGGCAGCTACCCTCACGAAATCAGAAAAGTAACAGGATTAAAAATTAAAATAAGAAATGAAATAGATTATATTATTACGACATAATTTTATGAAAAGCAAAAAGTGAGACCTCAGATATACATTAGGTAGAAATAGGGGGGAGGGGGTTAGACCATACTGCAATGAAAATCAAGCGAACATGTTGAATTTGAGTCAGCTTGCAAGTAGCACGCAGGGCAACAAGAAGGAGCTAAAAATCATTCCTTTGATTCATTGCAGCGGAAATGTTTGTTATGAGAGTTTGGCCAGTGTTCTTCTGTTATCCTTACTGGCCAGAAGATATTCAGGATTCTTCAAAGCCAAAGATTTCTCAACGAAAGCATTCGTTCCCCGCAGCACACTTTTCTCATAAGCCAATCTTAACATTTGATTGTCATTTCTGCTTTATTGAAAAAAAGAAGGCGTTGCGAGCAAAGCAAGAGGAGGAAGTGGTTTGATCCAAATCGAGCATCCTGTGAAACAACCGAGTTCGTGCCATCGAGAATGACTTTTCCAGAATTATTTCCTAGAAATCAAGAGGAAACATAAAGTTCTGACGTTAGCTTCTCGAACAAAAAATTTCACGGTCGACTGGAATCCGACAGTAAATGTTCCCAAAGAAATTTACTAGTAAGCTAGGATAGTTTCATCGTGTTTCTTTTTAAAACCTTTTAGTACACTGCAAAAAAGAAAAAAAATGCTCGAGAATTGCGAAAAATCTTCTAGACGTCAAAGTAATTTTTTTCTCCGTTTCATGATCTCCACATTGGGATAGTTTTGAATTTTTATCTATTGCCGTCTCTGAGCTATTGACCACTAATCACGAAAAAAAGTGAAAAAAAAAACTATGGAAGAAGACAAAAATTTTCAGCACATCTACCTCAAAAGCATCTAGAATTATCTACAATTGTATGCCATATAAACCAAACTGAAGCCACATTACTCATTGACACCCTGGAATGTTTGAAATATTCCTGCAATCTTTCACATTTAAATCCACATGAAAAATCCGTTCTCGCAAAAGCCTGACACTGTGACGCCCTCTGTGTGCATTGATTTTAATGAAAACTCTCTAGATCTTTGAGACCCGACAAAAAAAAGGATAGCAAATACTTGACTTTGCAAGTGTTTCTATAAGTAAGAAAAGAAGTCACTAGCACCTTAGGGCGTCATTAGTACAAAATTTGGTAAATACAGATAGAGCAGATCAATCAACCCAGTGTTGTCAGCTGAGAGGAGGGGTGGTTTATTAATGAAGTGACAAAGAAATCTAACGCTTTTGATTTATTAGGACAAGCTTACCTTTTCAACAATCGTTTTCAGAGTGGTATTGCGGCGAATCCACCAAACAACACCAAGCTCCCTCAATTCATCCCAACTCGGGTTGCCTTTGGCCATACTGGGGATTACGTTAACAAGATCCTCTTCTGCGTCACTATGAAACGCCCATGCAATATGGTAAGTAGCGATACCATATTTTTTCAGAGCGATTTTTTGATTCGGTGGTAAACATCGAGAAAGGTATGTATACTGCTTCATAGCAAGTAGAAATCTTAAGCCACACTCATCAAGATCAGTTTTTATTGCTAAATTGTCATCCCTTTCCTCACTAGAAAAATGTTCAACGGCATCCTGACTACAAGATGCAACTGTATCTGCTAAAGCAAGTAAATGCATTTGATCAGAGGAATTAAGTCCTGGTAACTGGAGTTTTGTAAGGAGTTGTGACAATTTTTCAGCATGCGTTGGTGTAAAATCAGAAAGTTTTACGGTGTCAGCAGAGGAGTGCTTCCTAATTCTTCGATTTTTAGGTGAAGTTCCATATATAGAGTCACCATCAATATTATCTAGATCTAGTCTAATTGGGTCAATTTCGGAGCTGAGCAAGTCATCATAAGCCTTGTCATTTTCCATACTTATGTTATCTTTATCTGCTAAAAGCAGTGTCCATAATGGTAGAGGAGGTATTATTTTTATTTCATCTTCAGATTCTGTGCTGTTTGGAAGTAGATTTAAGGTATCTAGTTTCTCTGAATAGCTAACAGAAAGAGATCGGTTCATATAAAAGCTCTTCTGCAAGTTTTCTTCTCCTGAAGAGGATTCTAGCGTTAAATCTGAAGGATTGCCGACAAGACATCTTACGAGATGAGCTAAAATCGCTTTCACCCATTGAATTCGTCCAGAGTTCAAAAGTTCAATCAACTGAACTGGATGATACTGAGGTAGGATAGGAGATGCCAGCTGACTTGCACCAAATAGCCCATAATCAGGTAAGTAATCAGAAAACATTG
The DNA here is from genome assembly GCF_032884065.1 of Artemia franciscana. Lineage (NCBI taxonomy): Eukaryota > Metazoa > Arthropoda > Branchiopoda > Anostraca > Artemiidae > Artemia > Artemia franciscana. Next base: position 17,416,144 of record NC_088871.1, on the reverse strand, counting down.
ATCTATCACTTGTTACACTTTGGACAGAGGAGGTTTTGCTAGCAGCACTATTTTTTACAGCACTTTTCTTTGCCGCAGAGCTAAGTGCCAGTGTTGAACTAGCTCTGGGAAGATGACTCATCGATGGTGCATATGGTAATCTACCTGGTGTAGTTTCATGAGCTATATTTATGAGGTCTTTATCCAACAAGTTGCGTTCATCTTCACTTTCACTAGTGCTCACGGTTGAAACTTTAGCTAGATTTTCCTGCTGTTTCCATTGGCAATAAATTGAAAGTTCATTACTCATACATGCAACAAGGATCCCTTCACGAACCCAGGATATACACATTGGAATTGGAGGAAGCCCATCCCCTGTTTTAAGATTTACTGATCTCAATCTCATCCACGTTAGTCCCCCTTTCAGTAGCTCATTTTGTATTTGTTGACGTACTAACGAGGGTCTTGCCTGAGATTTCACTGCTACGGTTAGGTTAGACACGGGGGCATAAAGAAGAATCTTACTGCCAATAGAAACGGTGAGAATGTGTGAACCGTCTTCTCGTGATGCCCAATCCAATATAACTGGACTTCTTTCTTGTTCCTCCATAGCAGTTTTCCTAGATCTTTCAAATTTCGTCACAGTATTCAAGCTTGGTGTTACATACAACTCACTTACCCTCATTCTCAGCCTGTGTCTGTCTGTTGCTTTAATAGAGATTATTTGAGCTGATTTCATACTCATAGGAACGTCACTCAAAGCAATGATGTCTTCAATAGTCCAATTTGATCCACCACTAGATTCATATTCATAAATTGCTATTTGCACATCAGCTATCTTCAATTCCTCTCCTCCCAGAATTTTCTGGTGAACATGACCTTTAATATAAGCTATAGCTATTCGTCCACTATAAGCTGCGTTAACGTCTAACAGAGTTCCAGGCACGACAACTTTTGAACTTTTGGTTTTACTTAGCATTTCCCATTCAACCCAGCTTTTAGTAATCTCATCATCAAACTTCCAAAATCGAACTGAGTTATCCGTGCAAGCACTCACTAAAATATATGGAGCATTCCTAAAACGAAAGTAATGATTAATGACAAAGTATGGTCCGTACAAACTTCAGGAGAATATTTTGAATTCAGTTTTTTTTTTTTTTTTTTTTTTTTTTGCTTCGAAAAATTCTGATTTCTCATCAATGAGCGAATATACATAACAATCTTTTAGAGATAGAGAGTGATCTTTGCTACTTATTTATTATAACTACTTAGTATTTATTATGCTCATACCTACTAATTGACTTATTAATCATCTCCCACATGGGTCGGCAACCCGAGCCCGCGTGCGGCCCACGAGACGTCATGGTGCGGCCCGCAAGATCCTCGTCACAACGCGGACCATATAACTATGCAGTCCAGACCACTTATTTTGGTATTTTATAATTTTTGTTTTTAAGCAAACCTAGCTCAAAGTTAGGGAAATGCCCCACAAAAAAAAATATTTGTCTTTAGATTTTCTTTGTTTATTCTTTTTTAGTTCGGTAATATTAGGTGCTTGGGGTACTAAATGAAAGCCAAATTGTCTGATCATGTTATTTGGCCAGCTTGTGGCAAAATATTCAGAAGAAAAAAAAACACTTGGTTTTGCAGATGGGGGTAATCTGGTATATAGTGGGACAGGAAAATATGGTACACACTGAGATATTTCTCAGTATGTACCAGACAACACCCATATACAAACTGAGGGTAATTTTTTCTTCAATATGGCTTAAGTACGTCCATGTTGTCAAAGGAGCATAGGTACGATGTCTTAGGAACAGAATAAGGTATTAAACTTCAACTTTCAAGGAAACTAGAGGGGAAGTAAAACTAAATCAAAAGGTACAATACATATCCCGACTGTCAAAAGGGTATATCTGCAGCGTCCTAGGGGGGGGGGGGGGGTACGTTGGAACTTTCAGAGCATATTATTGGGGATGTTGACAATCTGCAATATATCTGGGATGAATAAGGACATTAAGGTGAAACTATCAGGGGATACCTAAGTGTATATTGAACAAAATAAAAATGCACCCTATGCACGGAGGCTGTCAAAAGGGTATATGAACAATAGCTGAGAAACAGCCGAAAGCAATACATAGAGCCTTTGAGGGCTACTACAGCTACAACTTAGGCAATTACTATTACTGCTATTGTGACTTTTTCGAACTGTCACAGCTTTTAACTGTTTGAATTTGTGACTATTTGGAATTGCAAATACATGTGAATGTAGCTGACTGCGACCCCAACTACTTTTAACACCAATTGCCAGTGCATGTAACTTTGACAGCATCAACTACTTTGCCATAGCAAACAACAAGACAATCCCTCAGAACTGGAGCAATGCCAAAGAGGCAAGGATAGACTGTCTGGTAGGTTTTCGAGCTCGAAATCCACAGCTGTTACTGCGCAAGCCTGAACCCACAAGCTTTGGTCAAGCAACAAGCTTTAACAGGGTCAACATTGAACAGGTATTCTCAAACCCCAAGTCAGTTCTAGAAAAACTCCCTTGGACTGCAAGTGACATATACAACTGTGACGAAAATTCTGTGACCACAACGTTCCTCACAAGGTATTTAGGGAGAGGAGTCAGGTGATAGTTTGTAAGGCAACATCCTCAGAGGGAGGTGTAAATGTGACCATGGTTGGAACTGTTTCTGCAAGCAGTCAGTTTTCCAAGGAAAAATTTTCAGCCTCACATGCTAACTGGTGCTCCAGAAAACTCAGCAGGTGGAGTCTCATCGTCAGGTTGCATCAGTCAAGATCTATTTTCGAAATATATTCATCACCTCAAGGATATATTCACATCGATCATTTTTCAAATTCCAAGAAAGGAGTAGAAGAAGCTGGTATAAATTTTGATTGGCAAAATACTAAAATAAAAATTGCATTGATACAGCAAAGTAGGTTTGAAAACCGGTATGCTGATTTCACAAAAATCTCACGTAAGATGGATATTTTCAAAAACCCCTTCGCAGTGGATATCAGTAATGTACCAAGTGATTTTCAAATCAACGTGATAGATTTGCAAAGTGATATCACACTTAAACTAGCTTTTAAGAAAAAAACAACTTGGTGGATTTCTATGGAAGTTTCCCTTCTGAAAGCTACAAAGAAATTAAAAAGGTTTGCTCGGCAAATAATTACTATGTTTGGTAGTACATATATTTGTGAGCAAACTTTTTCAGTTCTGAATTATTGAAAAAACAAACACTGTTCTCGGTTATCGGACATACATTTAGACGCAATATTATATGTCTCTACTACAAAAATACAAGCTAATGTAAAAAAATTGCAAGTCAAATGCAATAGCAAAATTTTCATTGATTGTTTTAACTACAATAAATGTAGTAAAAATATACATTAAGCGTTTTCTCTTTAAACCTAAAATACTACAGTGTAATGAAATGTGATCTAAGTGCAGCCCGAGTGATATCCTAACAAAAAATTTTGGCCCTTTTACAACAAAGGGTTGCCAGGCATGATCATCACAAGGAGCTTTTCAATTTCACAAACCTTTCTGGATTTATAGTGACGAGACATAGAAAAGTGACATCTTTACTGTTCGACAATAGACTGCCAAATTACATTTCTTAATCGACAAAAGAAAAATACTTCAGACAAATGACTTAATATACATTAATATATAAATATCGATATTGTATTTCTGAGTAAAACAAGTCAAATTTATTAGTGCTCAAAAGTCAAAGACAGTAAGAATAAGAATAATTATTAAGAAAATAAATAATAAAATTCAGATTAAAACAAACGCAAAACAATTAGGGACGGATGGATAGTAGAAAAATAATTTTTCCAAAGATCGGTCTAACAATTTCGTTATTAAGAGGAAAAAGCATTCAGGCATCCAGTATATCTATGGCCTATATACAATTTAACTGTAATTTCAGCTAAGTCTCTAAAATCCCAAAAATATGTAAACTAAACAAAACATTAAAAGCCAAAAAAAAATGTCGTCATGATAAGATCGTACGAGTTCCTAGCAATTGAACATCATCTAAGCGAGGAAATTGCGATGCCAGGAAAACTAGAATGCAAGGGCAGATGGCCTGAACCCGTTTGAAATTGAATTAAAAAACTGGTATTGTAATGTCATTATAAAAATAGCAGCTCCACAAACATATCATAGATTTAAACTACTTTAAAAAAAAATCCAATTAAAATGGCATGTATTTTAATAAGAGAATACTATAATGAAGTTTTGAATACTATAATGAAGAAAAACAAAATTAGGACTACACATGCAGCAAAAAGAAGAAAAAGACAATTCAATACAGGATGAAACTATAAAGCATTTTACTACGGCATAAAGTCGAGAGGAAGTGACTTTTGCAACTCATTGTGTCCTGAACATGGACTTGTGTATGAGGCTGAGACATCATCTGTTGATAAAAATACCAGAAATTGCGAAGTAAAATTTATTAGCTATAACAGTGAAGAGGAAGTTATTTTCAATTGGATTTTAGAGCCAGGAGGAGAGTAGGTAAGGAACAGACAACTGAAGGATTTAGAAGGAGAAAAACTTAGAGGAAAGAGGGGTCAAGTTACTCCCAGGGATGACAAAACTGACAGTTTCGCCCTCACAACGCGACCATCAACACCAATTGCTTCTTCAAGTGCTGAGAAATCAGGCCGGAAGCAAAAATGCGAATTTTTTGAAAACAGATGGCAATTCTACTGCATTTCAAAAAAACTGTCGTCAAGTCAATAGATAACTGCCACCACCACTACCAATGGCCACTTAGTCTTTTGAACTACGAGTCCTTGAGTGAGGGTGAAGAGTACATCAAGGCTCTTAAATTAGTTGGTCTATTACTTATTTTTCAGTGCACACAGAAAACATATTCACACTTGATTTTGTTTAGATAAACTAGCAAAAGACCCAACTCCCTTAAGTTTGTATTCTCTCTCCGCTCGTGCCTCCCATAGGGGGCTCCTGATTTCGGACCTCACAAATATGCCCTCAGTTTGTCTGTGTGGGAGAGTATTGCACACTACGGTCAGAAGCTCGAACCTTCGGCAGCTACAAATAACGGGCTTGAGCCTTTGGCCCTCACATGCCTGTTATAATGATATCCGGTTTCAGTTGTTTGTTTTTTTTCGTTTTTACTATATATTTTTTTCAAAATTTAAAAATTTAATAGCCTTCACCCATTCTCATGATTCCAAAATTATTCTGAATAAATTTTCATGGTTCTACCGTGAATAGTTTAGCTGCAAATTCAGTGACACGATTTGCATATATTTGAGTTTATACATTTCTATGTCAAACCAAGAATGTGCGGGTGCGCTTCTTTAAGGGTTTGTTTATACTACTAGTTTCCTATGTTACTACTAGTAGTAGTAACAACAAGCCACCTGAGACCGACACAACTACGCACACTCCTGCTCCATCCCAGTTGATTCATAGCTTCCCTCTGTACACCCTTCCAAGAAGTTACATTTTTTTTAATCCTTTCTCATGAAATCTTCTACCTCATTTGAAAAAGACGTGCTTTTCGTTTCAGCCCCAGATGTGGTCGGCCGAAAAGAACGATCTTTGGCGATCGGTCTTTCTTCTTCCGCAAAACGTGTCCGAGCCATCCCAACCCTTATCTCATTATAAAACAGTTTGTGGTAACAAACTGTAAATAAGGAGCGAATCGGCCCAATAGTAGCCGAAACTCTGGAAAACGGAATTTTGATAACAATAGATAACATCAAAATATTTTCCTCAAAGACATGTGATCAAAATTTTGACGGCCATTTCGATGGTTTTTGTAATGACACGACCCTTCATATTCCTTGGGGAAAGAGCTTCAAGTTACACATACTGTCCATTGTTCGAATATTTGTCCATACATTGTTCAATGTATTTGTCCATACTGTTCAAATATAGTATTTGCTATAAAAGGAATATGAAAGACATTTTTCGGAGTAACTTTCTGCGCGGAGGGAGGGAATTTCAAACAGGGAGAGCTTTTTGTGGGTTCAAAATTTTTTGGGGGGGTGGTGGTTTTCTGGGTTAAATATAACATGGGGGAGGGAGTTCTTGGGCTGATCAGAAATTTAATCTAAAAGTTTGACTTTTTAAATCTTAGTTAAATCTTAATCAACCTTAATCTATTTCTATTAATTTTAGTAAATCTTGACCAAATCTAATTTGACTCTGATTCTTACCGACAAAACCTATGTATGCATTTAGTATTTGCGTTAATTGAAGCCTGAATTATATCTTCGGAACCTAAGCTCCCTCCCTCCCCCCCGTAAAAAATTCTATCAACACCCGCAGATATGTTATTTTGACAACCTGGTACATCCACCTTTCCCCAAACATAAAGAATTATCTAAATCATCTATATGGTGCCAGAAGAGAAAAATGTAACTAGACCTCATGTAAAACAAAAATGCATCGACCGGGAATCGGACCCGGGTCGCCCGCGTGGCAGGCGAGCATTCTACCACTGAACCATCGATGCATATCTAGATTGAAACAAAATAGTAGTTGCAATAATGTCCAACTGGCAACTACATCCTCCAGACTCAAGTTTACCACCCCAGACCTAAGTTTGGGTAAAATTTTAGTTTCCGACTTTTACATTGGAAAAGGGTTAGGTTAGAAAAATGAAACTTCCAGTTGCGAATACAGCGCCAAAAACTTACTTTGGGAAGGTATTGCCAAGCTTCTATGTTAAACCTTTTCTGATTTCTAAGTCTTAGAAAGTTGCCGACTTGACAAGTCTATACCTATTGGAATTTTGACAGAAACATATTTTTATCTTAAATTTCAGTTATCCGTTTCTTTTTCTATGTCTTTAGTTCTAAAAATACAATTCCTGTTATTTGAGTAGAATTTTAAGCCATATCAATGTTGTTGTTTTTTTTTCTTCAAAATTTAGGAAATGTATTTGAATATCTTCAAAACCTTATAAACTGGGATTGAGCAAAGTTGAGAAGCTGAAAAGATTTTTAAAGGTCAATACTAACCCCAATTGGAATTATTGAAAAACACTTACTCAAAATTATTGCAGTTAATTATTTACTTTTTGTGCTTCAGAGCTCAATAAGCTGAAGTTCCTCCTTTTACTGACCGGAAATTTTTTGAATACTTATTGATTAGTATAAGCTAACAATACTTTTGGTTACTTTCAAAGGTTCTGCGGGTTTGCATGATTTCTTCTTCTTTTATTTTTTTTTCATTTTTTTTTCATTTTTTTTTGAAGAAATTCATTGTGATATACAAATCACGTTCAATGACGAAATATAATTACGCTTATTCAGTAAGTTATTGCAATCATAGCCAGCGCTAGGGTTGGTGAAATGGGGCAACCACTCAAGGTCCAGTGGCGTTTCTAGGCCTGGGCAGGGGGGCCTAGAATCGCCCAGTTTTTCTGACATTTGACATTAAATTCCTTTACTTTTACATTTTGTCGCTCCCGTAATAAACTTCACCCCCCCCCTCCGATTATGACGCCTACAACCGCTACTGACAAGGCCCCATGCTTGCTGAGGCTTCGAGCGCAGCCCTCTTAGTATTGTGATATAGCATAGGGCCTAGTTTGTGACCCAGTGAGTTTCTGGTCAAAATTACAATTAAATTCCATTAGTAGCAGGCATTGGTGGTTCCTCAGGTATAAATACCAACATTTTGTTAATTTTTGAGCCAAAGATGAATTTCAGAAAATTTTTGATTGTCACACATGCTTTTGATATAAAGTCTTTTCATCACCACAATAATATGTGGAACAGTAAGTTTTATTAATTCTACATAAAAATGAATTTAATTTACAGTGACCAGCAACAGTTTGTGTCCGTCTATAATTAAGAGAAGTTTTTGCAACTTGAAGAAGACCATTATGATCAGTAAAAAACTGGAAGGTCCAGGCCTTAACAGCTTGGCAGAACATTTTATACCATCTCATATATAGGTTTATGCGTAAAGTTTTCCAAATTTCATTTATAGTATTAGAGGAAAAAAGGGAATTACCGAATACATAATTTTCTTCCCCGAGCCTTTGATATCTGGGCAGAAATCTCTGTCCAGATCCACCATCTGGTCTTAGAATTGGCCCAAGGTACTTGAATTCCTTGACGCTTTCAATCAATTTTTTCTACAAAAAAAAACGTTTTCTTCTACAAAAAAGCCGATTTTTTCTCTCAATAGTGATATGTAGTTGCAGCCATTGCAGCACCAAGCAGGCAGTGGACAACACAGCTACACCCGTTCTTTTTTCATCCCAATCTATTTAAAGCCTCCCTCTTTAAATCCTCCTAAGAAGTTTTAGTTTCTCTTCATTCTTTCCTTGTGACCTCCTCCCATCCAATTCGGGACAACCTGTTTTTCTTTTGGCCCTGGATGGTTGGCCAAAAAGGACGGCCTTTGGCAATCTCTCATCCTCAAACAGTTCGTGGTAACGAACTGTAGTAAGGAGCGACCCGGCTCAATAGTAAACAAAACTCTAAAAAATTGAATTTTGATATCAATAGCTACATCAAAAGAATTGCATTTTAATGCTGATTTTAAATATATAAGTTTCATCAAGTTTAGTCTTACCCATCAAAAGTTACGAGCCTGAGAAAATTTGCCTTATTTAAGAAAATAGGGGAAAAAACCCCCTAAAAGTCGTAGGATCTTAACGAAAATGACACCATCAGATTCAGCGTATCAGAGAACCCTACTGTAGAAGTTTCAAGCTCCTATCTACAAAAATGTGGAATTTTGTATTTTTTGCCAGAAGACAAATCACGGGTGTGTGTTTATTTGTTTGTTCTTTTTTCTTCTTTTTTTCCAGGGGACATCGTATCGACCAAGTGGTCCTAGAATGTCGCAAGAGGGCTCATTCTAACGGAAAAGAAAAGTTCTAGCGCCCTTTTTAAGTGACAAAAAAAATTGGAGGGCATCTAGGCCCCCTCCCACGCTCATTTTTTTCCCATAGTCAACGGATCAAAATTTTGAGATAGCCATTTTGTTCAGCATAGTCGAAAACCATAACAACTATGTCTTTGGGGATGACTTACTCCCCCACAATCCCTGGGGGATGGGCTGCAAGTTACAAATTTTGACCAGTGTTTACATATAGTAATGGTTATTGGGAAGTGTACAGAGATTTTCAGGGGGATTTTATTTTGTTTGGGGTTGGGGCTGAGGAGAGGGGGCTATGTTGGAGGGTCTTTCCTTAGAGGAATCTGTCATGGGGGAAGAAAAATTCAATGAAAAGGGCGCAGGATTTTCTAGAATTACTATAAGAAAACAATGAAAAATAAACATGAAAACTTTTTTCAAATGAAAGGAAGGAGTAGCATTGAAACTTAAAACGAACAGATATTATTACGAATATGAGGGGTTCTAATAATACTTTAGCATAAAGAGCGAGGTATTTAGGAGGAGATTAATACCTCGCTCTTTATGCTAAAGTATTTTTAGTAATTTCAACTATTTATTCTACGGCCTTTCTGATTCAGGGGTCATTCTTAAAGAATTGGGACAAAACTTACGATTTAGTGTAAAGAGCGAGGTATTAACGAGGGTACAAACCCCCTCGTATACGTATATTTTTTACTAATAAAAACGTTCGTTAAAAATTAAAAGTTCTAGTTGCCTTTTTAAGTAACCGAAAAATTGGAGGGCAACTAGGCCTCCTTCTCCACCCCTTATTTCTCAAAATCGTCTGATCAAAACTAAGAGAAAGCCATTTAGCCAAAAAAGAATTAATATATAAATTTCATTTTAATAATTTATGTGCGGAGAGCCAAAACCAAACATGCATTAATTCAAAAACGTTCAGAAATTAAATAAAAAAAAACTAATTTTTTTAGCTGAAAGTAAGGAGCGACATTAAAACTTAAAACGAACAGAAATTACTCCGTATATGAAATGGGTTGTCCCCTCCGCAATCCCTCGCTCTTTACGCTAAAGTTTGACTCTTTGCCACAAATCTACTTCTTAAAACAATTAAAAGCTTTAGCGTAAAGAGCGAGGGATTGCGGAGGGGACATCCCATTTCATATACGGAGTAATTTCTGTTCGTTTTAAGTTTTAATGTCGCTCCTTACTTTCAGCTAAAAAAATTAGTTTTTTTTTTTATTTAATTCATTCATAGAATGTGCCCAAGCCATCTCAACTTTTATCTCATTATAGTCCTAGAAATTGGGACAGACTCACATTTTTCATACAGCTTATTATTTGAATTGCAGTCGGCCAGACAGATACTTTAAAATATCCGTAGATAATTCCTCTGGAAAACATCTAAGAAGTTATCATAATCAATCATAACAAGTTCATACAAGAATCTAGTTGAATAGTTCTAGAATCTATAATATAGGTCAGGACTCTAGAGCTAGACCTAGGATCTAATAATAGTTCTAAAATCTAGAATCTATAATTGTCTGTAGAATCTAGTAGAATAAAAGTCTAGTATATAAGAAAAGTTCATATAATTATCATAATAAGAAGTAATCATAATTAGTATTTTTTAAGTAAAATTGCCTACTAATATAATAATTGTGTTGCGAGAGCAACACTTTGGTTTTGTCGTGGTTTTTTTTTTTTTTTGTTCCTAGCACCCCGATTTCAGCTTATTCCTAGAAAGTGGTAAGGGTCTAACCTCTGCGGTTTTTACGGAAAGTGTGGACCTTAGGCCGGATTGATGAATATGACTTTACATTTTGGAAAGCTTCGTAGAACTCTTGCCTGGGGCCAAAAAGGATGGTTTTTGCTTGTCCTTGAGCCAGAGCCTATAGTGTGTCAAGTGAAGAGGAGTTGTATAGCCTATGTCAGAGAGGACTATCTGAAGTTATGCAGCCAAGCTTTCGTTTCATCAAACCATGTTTCTTCTTTCGAGTGAAAGCTCTGCTCTAGCAGGCAAGCAAGCAGGCACCAGTTTCAAACTGAAGATGGACTAAAATCTATAAGTGTTAAATATATGCGACAGTTACCCTGCCCCACAGCCAATATATCTTCTTTGAGTGATAAATAGAAAAATTTAGAGAAGCAAAAAAGCGGCATTTTCCCACGGGTCCGAAAGTGCTGCCATCTATTGTTTCTACCCATTTCTGTTCGTGATTTCAGCTGAGTTTATCATTCGGTTTTTCGCACTTGGGATTGCGGTAGAGAAATGGTATCAGATGTGCCTCTTAAACTTTAAAAGTTCTCTCATTGCTAAAAAAAAATTAGAGTTTATCCTTTGCTCCTTTCTAAGTGATGACGTTAGAAAGTTGGCCTACGGCAAAAAAGTCAACTTTTGAACTAAGACAGATAGATTTTTTTTTCGACGGCAGTCGATAGCTTTTGATGAGCTGATCAAAGTACATGTCATCCATTTTTTTGTACAAAAATTCCTTCATGAGATATACCAGTTTGAAAGTTTAAAGGGGTTGACAACTTCAGTAGAAAGGTACACACTGAAACCAAAAATAGGCCGATACCAATTGTGAGACATATAGGGGAGTTGTAAGCAACAGTCGGCTGTTAGCTCATAATCATCCTCGGCAATGAGGGGTTCGCAACTCTTACTAGTTGGTGTACCTATTTTTTGTTTCCGTTGTATTTGATGGTAAGACCAATTTGGTTCCAGTGGTAAGACATGTAGGGGACTTGTAAGTAATAATCGGCTGTAAGGCTACAATCATCTTTAGCAATGAGGAGTTTGCAACTTTTGCGAGTTGGTGTACCTAGTATGTATTTTAGCATCCTTACAGATTGACAACTTCAGCGTTTAGTCGCAGCGAGGAAACAAAACCAAAGTGTTGCTCTCGCAACACTTTACTCGGCGAAGCCGAGCAAAGGTTGCCGCAACACCTCACGTTGCCCATGCAACGTAGATCTAGTATTAGTATTATCGTTATCATTAATACATCTATATTAATGTTTACGGAAATAATTTCGGAGCGGGGAATTATTAAACGAACAAGATTCACCAAATACCTCGGAATCAATGTTGATGAAACCCTATCATTTAAAGATCATGTGAAGTCAGTTTCAAAAATATTGTCACGTAACTTAGGTATCATGCGCAAATTAAAACATATTTCCCCCCCAAATGTTCTACGATTGTTATATTTTTCCCTGATTCACCCTTACATTTTGTATTGCTCGTCGATTTGGCTTGGTACTTTCCCTTCGATAGTTCGTCCAATCCGTGTGATCCAGAATAATGCTATCCGAGTTTTTTGTGGTGTTGGGAATCAGGAGTCTTTGAGGTCTATGTATGGAGATTTAAATATAATGCCTGCAGTTGGATTACGTGATTTTTATACGTTGATTTTTATATATAGGTACTACAGAGGTAGCCTTCCTGATTGTTTTACAGGAATATTTTGTGAGAGGTCTGATGTTCACCACCACATTACTCGGATACGAGGTAATACTGAGGTTCCTCGATTAGTTTCAAGTAGGTCTTCTTTTTCACTTATTTACAGAGCTTCAAAACTTTGGAATAAACTGTGTATAGATATCAAGGAAATAGGTAGCCTTGACCAGTTTAAGTCTGATTTACGTGTGGAGTTGCTCGGTAGGTATGCTTTTGAAACAGAGTAAATAGAATAAATTTTACATTGCTTATTCATTTGTAATATTTATGTATTTTTTTGTTTTTTTGTTGTTGTCTTGGGGTCACGCAAGGGAGTGTATTGTTTATGTTTTTTTGTTTTTTGTTGATTTCGGTATATGGTCTCATTCTCCATATTTTCTTATTCTCCATATTGTCTCTTTATTTTCTTTGAATTTAGCACAGCCTCGCAAGCTTCGTTTATGTTGTGCTATTGATTAAGAAATGTTTATTTCTAATAAAATTGTTCTACTACTAAAAAAAAATACAATTTTTATTAGTAACATTGTAGCAGTCGTCACTTAACATTGGGCATTCCTAATAGTCAGGGCGCCAGATTCTGTATCGTGCACCCACCCATGCCGAAAGGCACAAAAATGCTGAGGACAGATCCTAGGGTAGTCGACCTATGCTGAAAACGAATATCGTAGGGCGCATGTTCGCCGTTGGGGCGTTTCTGAGATATAGGCCAAAAACGCTAAATTTAGCCTATAACTAAGTGTGACGATTCAGGTTTTTTTTTTGTGAGTTATGGGTTCAGAAATCCGGCGTAATGTTATAACAATCAAAAGAAGAGATCTAGATCTACAAGAACATGATTTCTAAATTTAAAAAAAAAAACTTTTTTTCTCTATTTACTGCAGTTTCAAAATAAGTGCTGTAAAATTCGACAAATATCTCAAAGAAAGGCTAAAAACTCGAAATGTCTTCAAGGTAACAAACTTTTTTTTCATATTCGAAAACAAAGTTCATTCAATTCCGTACAATTTGAGCTAAAAAAATATAAACTATTTTTATTTTTAGAAGGTCTGCGATTTTCTTTTGTAGTGTCACTGAAATGATCAATAGCCGTATCGTGAAAAGAGACATAATTTTTTTTTTCTTCAAAGGGTAGGAATACTTCAAACTTCCTAATTGTTTAAAATTTTTAACTTTTACTTAAAAATAAAAATAGGTTTAAAAAAATGTTGACTAAAAAAAATTTTCTTTAGAATGAACGAATATGTTGTCTGGTGTACTAAGGCGTCTGCAATTACCTTTTTGGGACCTGATTTGCAACTGAATAGACTGAGCTATTTACTACATGAAAGAATTCTGCTTCACAGATGGATTCAGTCGGCGCACTGGAGTTGTGTTACTCGGCCTGCCCGTAAAATTGGGTAATAGTAACTGATCAGGGACCTGTTGTAACTAAAAGTAAAAGGTATCAAATAAAACTTTCAAAAATATTCCTCATTTTCTTCTTCCGAGAATTCAGATGGAGCAATGTCAAACTCCCTGCATTCTCTCCTCGTTCCGCGGCAGGAGCATAAGCTGCAGCATCCTTTCATTTTTGAGCAGCTTCAGTCTTTCCTGCATCTTCCACTTTTGCATCAGCAGTAAGCTTCCAGGCTTGATGCTTCTTTACAGCTTGAGACGACCGCATCTACTACCCCTTCAGCCATCTTCCATCCATGGAGGAGTGGATCTGGAATGCTCGGCCGAGCCTGTACTGACGACAAGATTATCCATGTAGCGATATGGCTCTTCGTATGCATGGCTCGAAGGTGTCGTCAGAAGGTGGCAGTCTTCTCACATCTTGTTTCTGTCACCAAATGTAAGCCTTTAAACTGGCCAGTGAATTGAATCCGGCCCGTTTACCGTACATTTCAATGACCAAGGATTTCGATAGGTCGTAGACTTCTCTAAACGCGTCGACTGAAAGCTTCCCTTCTGCATCCTTGATCCACTCCATCACAGACACCATTTTTGAGGCAAAAGTTGGAGACGCCGCGGTGTTTAAGAAAGAAGCTTTCCCGACGCCGAAGAAAAAGTTCGTTGTGTCACACCCTGACAGACAGTGCACGAAGGGTAACACAACCTGCTCCCCTTTGGATAAGTGGACTCCATCCGCCAGCTCGTGTACTGGGATAATGTAAGTCGAGAACTTCAAGAAAAGTTCGCTCAGTCCTTCAGCTTGAAGCTCTTCAAAAAAATGAACACAGGCTACTGCCATGTCTGTGTCGTTGGCATGCACAACGATGCTACAAGCGTAACGGCTAGCGTACTTGGCATGTGTCATAAGGCATTGGTCAGCCTCTTCGTAGCTGGAGGACAAACATTCCTCGTAGTCACAGTGTTCTGGTAAAGTTGTACTGCAGCCACGCATGACCAGAGACACCAGAGAATCTCTCCTTGAACCCATCTGAGAGAACAAGGTTGAGTGCGTTCGAAAGCTGATCACCCATCTGCTCCCAGGTTTCATACAAAATTTCGAGGAGCCGGCTTTTAGACGCTGAGCTTGCAAGTACGGCATCCCATTCTTCAATCGTGCTAAGAGCGGAAATCTGGAGGTTTTTCCCTTTCCCTCATCGGAGTCTGCACGCTGATTTCAAGGAGATCGACTCTCCGGTGTCCATGAGCTTCCCAAACAGCCCGTCGTACCGATCTGCGACAATGTGGACTTCAGGAATACCCACTGGAAGATTATTCAGCAACGATAGAAGCAATCTTTCCGCGAAGGATTTGACTGTTTCAAACCTGGCAGGCCGATATGACCTTATCTTGGACATTAGATCAATGATGTGTACTGTAGCTGTTGTTGTTTCTTAGGATTTGAAAGTCGCCGGCCAAGTTGCAAGTCCTCCTTTTTTTTCTTAGCCCGTTCAACAGCACAGCTTTGTTCCCCGTCCTCATTTTCCAGCCAGAGGATGTCTTGGTTGATTATTGCGGAAGATGTTCAAAAATGGATAGAGAGAACGGAAGAATCTCTTTTGTGAGGATCTTTGCTGCTTTCTCCTTTTCTTCATCGTAGCTCAACTGGGCAGTAATGATTCTCTTCAAGGCTGTTATTTCAGAGCTCAGGAGATCGGTTCTAGGGACACCCTTCACTTTCTGAGTTTTTCTCTCTGAAGGGAAAGTTCGGAGTGCAACCTTTTTCAAATCGTCCTTCCTGTTGCACAGAAAGTCCTCAACCACCTCTTTTCCTTTTGTGCCAACGCAAGTAATATCAGAAACAATCTTCTCATCGTCCACAGCTTCTGACGTCACAATATTCACTAGGTCGAAGTCCACTCTGCTGAAAGGATTGCCACATGTAGTGAAAATGTCTCGAACTCTCGCGAAAGTTGTAATCACGTCGTCGTCAAATGATTGTCTTTGTGATATTTCAATGTGTCTGTGAATACGTTGACTACTTGCAGGAAACCATTGCTGATGGCAGCGGAAATCGGTAAGGTAAGAATCCAAGCTTCAGTCTGTCTCTCATCCATTTGTTCTCCTATTATTCCGGCCGTCGTCTTTGCATCCTTGTTCACTGTACATTTCAGTATCTGATCGGACAAGGTGGCCGTGATCCTGGTGTGCGTTCTCTTCAATGCGAAGTATCCTTTCACGGACTTCCTGTGTACATCAGGAAAGGCTTGTGGTAACTTCGCATGTCTGATAGGTACTGTATGAGACATCTTGTATACTGAGGATGGTCAGCCGCCGCCAAGTATGGCAACATCAGAGCAGTTGCTGTCAAATGAGACTCCCAGTCACAGAGTCGTTCAGCATGAACGAATTGCATCGCTATTTCAAATATTTCCAAAAACTGCCGCTAGAAAGCAAACGTGGGCGACGCATTTCGCAGGGTGTCGAAGGCATTCATTATGGGAGCCAAAGTGATTAAGGTATCGTTTGCCTCCTGAAGTGCAGTTCGCGCGTTAGCACAGTTTGCCAATGAAGTCTTGAATAACTCAATGGCACTACCCAGCTGGTCCAGACGGGATAAGTCTTCTTGGGCTTTGAGTCAGATTTTGCTTCAAATCAGTATTTGCGTCAGAATCACATGTTTAATCAACCTGAAGTAACAGTTTTTTTTTTATCTTGGCCAGATATTGGCCAGATATTTTATTTTTTTATCTTGGTCACTTGACTCACTTCTTTTTCATCTTCTGCTTAGCTTATCAAACAACTTCCCGCTAGGTAGCAGGTTGCTAAACAAAATTCCTATTATCGGGTACACTCGCTAAAAAAAATTGCAGACCCCCCAGACACAATAATTTAAACTTTTTTTCTTAGCTCAATGTGTTCGGAATTTAACGGGCTTTCTTTTTTAATATAAAAAAAAAATACTTTATCTTGAAAAAATTTCGAGTTTTTAGCTTTTCTGTTAGAAATTCTTTAACAAAAATCTGATTTTTTTTAAAACAGCAGTAAAAAGTGTTCTTTTTTTTTTTACAAACAAAAATCATATTCGTGTAGCCCCAAGTCTCTTCTTACTATTGATGTAAGGGTACGCTGGATTTGACTAATCTTATCTGTAAAAAAAAAAATTAGAATCGTCGAACCCCATTATAGGCCAAATTTGGTGGTTTTGGCCTATATCTCAGAATAACCCCAACGGCGAACATGCGCCCTACGATATTCGTTTTCAGCATGGTCGACTACCATGGGACCCACCCTTAACATTGTTGTACGTTCCGGCATGGGTACTAATCGAAATAAGCGAGATACAGAATCTGGCGCTCTGACTATAATACAATGATTTAATTATTGAAGTACTATTGGTGTGAGTTACTCTTTACTTTCAGTTTGTGAAGCAATACGTGATCAGTGACATACCTCTGTATGTCACGAACACCTCCCCATTAACACAGAAGAAGCAGTCCATGTGACACGGAAGAGATCCACACGGGAAATCTCAAGCGGCAGAATTTGATGAAGGAGGCAGGAACATACACAGGAGTGAAAGGGGGGACTTTGAAGGCCTCGGCCTTATCCAAGTCTTAATTTATCTTGAATTCAGGATACTTTTTCTTCCAATTATCAGATAATTTTTGCTATAATTGGCTCCCTCCTGAAACCCTGATTACTACCCCTCCCCCAAGGAAAAAAATATGCGCACGGGTCTGGAAAATGTATCAATAAGCTTACGCGCTGGTATGAGAAGCATCTCAATTAGAAATGAAACAAGTTAAACCTAACTTTCGAAACCTTTCCCTCTCTAAGTTTCGTTTCATTTCAAAACTACTTTCGAAAGACTATTGGTAGAAGGCTGGAAAAAGACATAATACGGCAACGAGAATACAGGGAGGTCCGAAAGAATAAATTCTTCGGGTAGAGGGATGGTCAATTTTACCTTGCCAGGTTAGCCCTTATTCCCCTAATGGCTGGCATCAGCGTAAATAATATTCATACTTTTATAATTAACTTTATATCAAAAAGTTTATTTTTTATTTTTCAGTCTTAAAAAAAGTAACCGTTAGGAATCGATTTTTGTTTCAATTGTAAATGGAAAGACAGTAGGATCTCCTAGATAGGAGGCTTGCAGGAGAGAACCACTTCAAAGGTGGTACTATGAAGCTTTTCTTGAAAAGTTACGATCTAACGGACGTTTCACATTCATTTTTATGCAAAAAGAAAACAAAATTGAACGCTCAAGATTTCAAGAAGATTTCAAATATTCAATGACTTGACAAAATATTCAATTTTTCAGCTACTTTTAGATACATAAATTTCCATTGACTTCAGAGCTGCCAATTAAATATTACTTGCATCAGAAAATACTCTTGAAAGGAGGAATTCCTTAAAAAGAATTTTCTCCTCAGTAGAAAGACCAAACATATATTTTGAGCAAGCATCAAAAAACATTCATTTGCCAATATTATAATTTGACAATATAGAAGCTAGTTATTTATAGAAGTTTGGATGTTAAGTCTGGTTCAGGTTTGATTAGGAATAAAATGAAAAGGACCAACTGCAACTACAATGTTACTTCAGAATTTCTCACCTTCTCAATACCAACCAGTCACAAAATATAGTTATGTTTTTGTGTACGGGTTACATATATTTGTCCATAAAATTGTCTAAACTGCTATATATACTGCTGAGGATTTTATACTTATCTTGATACAAGCCATCCAATCATATTTCCACGATTGGATGTTTATAAATCAAAATTTTTACAGGACAATTCTCTTACTTAATGCTTTATCTGAGTCACATTTCAATTTTTATTTTTGTGATCAACAGACATTTCGAGATTCAAACGTTTGAATTGAATATCTGGGGGTCTCAAGATAAAAAAAAAAGAATAATTAGAAATCTCCACAGTTTGAAACCCTGAGAATTGAAATCACCAATGCATACATATCAAATTCAAAGATAACAAACACATAATTATTTGTCTTGTAAGGACTATAAAAAAAAATAAAAAAATTTGGAAACGGAACTTACCCTTAAATGCACTGGAAGTAAAACTTGTATCTTGCTCTTCCGACGCCATCTCTTTTAGCCGCTCTCGATCTCCTGTGATAAACTGCTCTTGAAAAACATGCATAAATTTTATATCATTCGTATTTAAAATAGCATCATTAATTGTCGTCAAGGGAGTAATAAGTCCCAAACGAAAAGTGGTCAGCTCATGTTGGACTGTCTTATCTTCCATCTTTGTCATAATATCTTCTTGTCTTAGAATAAACGGCTTTGAGTCCATAATGGCTTGATAAATCGTTAAGTCCTTTCCATTAGAGGCTAAAAAACATGCACTCGAACTTGAAGACGTCGTTCCACTAAATCCGGGTAGCAAAGTTGGAATCCATTCAACGTAAGAAAATGCCATCGGATCACTTGAATCAATTCTAGCAAGTTCAGATACTCCACCCGAGCGACAAAGGGGACCGACTGTGTCAACACGCCAAAGGATTAGCTCACTCTGAAAAGCTCCAATGTAAGTAGGTCCTTGGTAATGATGCGATGAAGTTAGCATTAATGGAAGCACAGGATGCGAGGCCACAGTTTTCACAGTATACCGATGACCTGATATTCGTGTAGCATGTCTTATGCTTAATAACTGTGAAAAGCGACTATTATCTTCAAAAGTTAAATGCCACAGATTCATAGTCCCGTTTGTGTGCTTAGTGCCCACAGATATAATTGGTGAAGGTCCAGGAGTAAACGGATCTTCAGATGTCAGATAGTCCTCCGAAACAGCTGTTGTTTCATCTTCAATTATCGACGGATAATTTTCGCCACAGTTGGTGTCTCACTTTCCTTATCAGATTCACTTTCCGACTCTTCTTCATCTTCTTCTCTCACTGTAAACTTGACTGGCAAATTCTTCTGTTTTAGTTTTTCAACGACTTGACTTATATCAAACTTATGACAAGCATTATACAAACAGATAAATGGAGATAAGGTAGCAGCATCTCCTTTGGAGAGAGCATTTGGAAGGCGGGAACTTAGTGAAATTCCAACTTGTCTAAATGTCCCAGGCTGTTGTTCATCAATATAATGAGCTGTCCTGAAAAACAAAACAGTGTATTCAAATTGCTCAATATTAGATAAATCATTACTCAACAGTCACAATGGTAATGGCGAATTAACTTCTTTTTTTTCTTTGAAAATACATAACTACAGATTACATAACTACATAATACATAAATACATAGATCGCAGGGTATGAATGACCTTCAGAGCATTTAAGTTAACCTAGGTCTATTGTTTAGGTTTATACTTTAGAGTTATGTTGTTATATTTTAAACGTAGATACAACTATCACAACATGAAGCGGGATCATAGTAACTTTTCAAGCATCTATGGGGTTTCTGTCCACCTAATAGCTTTTTTATTCAAATATAATCAATGGTAATGGTAATTAAAATAAAAAAAAACATACTACTATTACTCTCCAGTTAATTAGCCGAGTACAAAAAATAAGCGACATCAGTTTAATATCAAAATTCAATGATAAACTGAAGCTAAAAATATCAAACGTGGTCTTAAAATTACAAAGAAGGTAATAAGAGACTCTCCAAAATAGGGTGACTAACGTTAAGATCCAATGAAACAACATGAACTACAATGAAAACAATATCAAAAAGATATCGTACAGTTTACCTGTTTAGGATTGATAGAAGTAACTTAGTTTATGGGTTCTTTAACAGTAAAAATACTAATATACATTCATCGAGCTCTTCGAAATAATGCAAAATGTTTTTCTTCCAATGTAAATTGATGTTTTTATATAAATGATCAGATAAGAAAGAAAATAAAATATTTCTTTGACACCGATTGGATCCAAAAGCAGAGGTATCACAGAAGCACTATCGACCCCCCCCCCCTTCACAAACATAAATTTAAATAATGAAGATATTATTCCACTCTACTGCATTACGAGTGAAAACGTTTATGGACAAATAAAAAATTTTATCGCAACATATGTTACATGTTAAATGGATGAAGATCAAATTTCTGTGAGGAAAATACGATTCTGACAAAGGTAAATATTTTTATCATGTTGCTGTAAATTTTTCATTCCAAGTAAATTGATATTCTATTTTTTTCTGTTCTGTTCTGGTTTTTTTTTTTTTTTTTTTTTTTTTTTTTGCTGTCTCTCTTTTTTGAATAATCAGATAAAACACAAACTAAAATCAACTATTTCTTAGACACAGTTTATTATAACAAATAAATATAGGTGTAGAGAGCCAAAACAATAGGTATCATAGTACCAAACTTCATCTTGTCTTTCTTTTTCCTCTCCTATACATACAAACTTCTTTATAAAGATGCTGTTCCAGTAGTTATGCTTTCGCAAAATAATTTATTAAGATACTTTCTTTATTTTTTGCCTTTAAATGAATTACAGGTTATCTACTGGAATTATTTTATTTTGCAATATGATATCCCATTATGATATTTTTGTATCTGACTACTGGATGTTTGTTGTTTGTGATATCTAATTTGCTAGAATTCGTTTAAGTTTTATAAACTTCCAAGTGCGACAGTATAGCGTTAAGTTTAATATTTATTTTTTAAACTTTTATTGAAATAAAAAAATGGTACGCACTTTCTTCATTTTCTTTACAAAAATTGGTCAACTTCAAAGGATTTTAATGCAATAGCAAGTATATTACCAAACAAGAAGACTCCCATCCTCCGGATGCACTGCAAATAGTAAATCCACTCCCTTATGCCATTCCTGAAGCAATTCCTCAACTTTCCTGTCAAAAGCATCTAATCCTGGTTTAGTTTGTGTTGTTGGACAAGGTGTGCTTGCTATTGAAGCAGATGAGGAGCTGAAAAATAAGCTTGTTTAGTGGTCGTTTCAATAGCTGATATTAAGGACTCCATAAAAAAAATTAGGTCCGCATCTTTTTTGTTTACGTTCCATGACCCCAAAATAATTCACTATTTCTAATTTAAGTCCAGACTCCAATAGGAGATAATATAATAAATTTTAGCGAAATGGAAAGGTCAGAGGATTCTCCACGCGTAATATATCTATTAGAACTAACAACTCACTGCACTACCAAGCCGCCTGAGGTCAACACAGCTACGCAAGCTCCTCCTCCAACCCAATAAATTCAATGTCTCCCTCTTCACACTCTTTCCGAGAAGTTTTAATTTCCCTTACATTCTTCCTTACGACCTCCTCCCACTCCATTTGGAGGGCGACCTGCTTTTCATCTGGTCTTAGATGTTTGGCCGAAAAGGACGATATTCGTCAATCTGTCATTCTTCATCCACGTCCTAGAGATCTTAACATTTCTCTCATTATAGCCCTAGAAAGAGGGATAGAACCACATTTTTCGCGCAACTTACTGTGCCTTACTGTTTGAAACACGGTCAGTCAGACAGGTACCCAAAAGAATTCTTAGACGATTCCTCTGAAAAACATCTAACAAAGCCTCCTCCGTCTTAAGAAACGTCCACGTTTTAGAAACATAATCGAGCACTGTCATCAGTGTAGCTTCCAATAATCTAATCTTGGTTCGCAGACTTGTTTATTTTCCCATTCTTCCAACTCTGAAAAATGCCCAGGCTTTTGTCTATTCTACTTTTAATATTTTCAATTAATCCACCGTCTTAACTTTAATTCTACCCAGGTAAGTGAAGTGAAAATAATAGGAATTGTTTGCGTATTCTTACGAATTTGGAGTTTTGTGTTTATTAAGAATGTATTTCTATGGAAAATTTCCCTTTTCAAAAGAATACTCTTTCTTACAAATTCTAGTCAAATAACTAATCACGAGAGACAATTAACCGTATGTCTGCAGAAAAACTTGACTATTTACTTCAGTGGTTTCCAACCTGCAGGCGCGCCCCCAGGGAGCGCGAGGCTGTTGCAAGGGGGGGGGGGCATGGAGCTGTTTATAAAATGTCATTTTCGAATACAAACCAAAAAAATCGAATTGGTGTAAAAAAAAATGAATCCGCAGTACGCGTAATCCACAATCCTCGTCGCATATTTTTCGGGTACAAATTCTAAAACATCCCATCCATACTCTTCTTGGAACGAAATATCCCGCTTTCACCTTTGGAGCCAAGCACCGGTGGGGCGTGGAATCAAAAGATAAGCACTCGCAACATCCCGGGTATTCTCGTGCTTAGTCGCGCCAAAGGTCAGTAAACAGAAGCATCTGATTGTTTCAGTTTTCTATGAACAGAATTAGTTCGTTAGTAGTGCTTGCGATAACCACGTTGATAGATAGAATGAAACACTTCGCTTTGGTAACTTCTAATTGATTAACATTGAGCTAAATTTCATAACTGTTATGATAGTACCTTATTAACCAGGAAACGTTGATTTAATGTTGAGGTAGTTTTACGGCACGAGCGCGAAGTGCCAGGGTTATAAACTTCCGAAGCAATAAAATAACATCCTGGCCGATGTTAATATACTATTTTATCACTACTAACGCTTTTTTACTTTCTCGTCAATTTACCAGTAACCATTTAATCGAGTAGTGTGAATATTGTTATTGGAAAATTCCCGTTTATGTAAGAAGAGCGCAAGTTATTTTTATGTGGTTTATATTCTAGTAATTAATTTTGACAAAAAAATTAGTTTTTAATTCTACATTTAAAAATTATCCCAATCAAGACTGATATTTAATTAAAAAAAAATATTAATATAATCGTATTGTATTTTAAATTAATATAAAGTAACTGATTTAAAATAATTTCCCTTTCAGACGGATAAACACGTAAATGGCATGAAAAGAAAATTAAATGAAGCAGAATGAGAGGGCCAAAGAAAAGATGATGAAAATACGAAAAATAGTAAACCTAAATATAGAAAATATGATCCAATTTACTTATCATTAGGATTTACATATAAGGTTATTAATGGCCAAGAACGATCATTGTGTTTCCTGTGTATGAATACTTTGGCCTCAGACAGCATGAAAACAAATAAATTATAACGACATCTTGACAAGTACATGCAGGTCACGTTTGTAAGACAAGATAATTTTTCCAAAGAATATTAGAGAATTTAAATAAACAACAAGAAATGTTTTCAAACCCCATGTTTGTAACACAAAAAGCATTGCTTGCGTCATATAAAGTTTCTTATAGAATTGCTAAATGGAGAAAACCGCATTCAATAGAAGAAACTTTAGTGCTAGCTGCAGCTATTGACATGATAGAAACGATGTTCGTTGAATCATATGCTGATCAACTTAAAATCATTCCACTTGCAGATAATACGGTGGAAAGACGAATATCCGATATATCCGAAGATCTTTACGATCAATTAATAGAAAAAGTAAAACTATCTTCGTTCGCGTTGCAAGTAGACGAGGCTACCAATGTTCTCAAGGATGCACACTTGATAACATATGTAAGATATGTTGTGGAAACTGATGTTAGAGAAGATATGTTATTCTGTAAACCTATTGAATACAATATTACAGCAAGGGAAGTTTTTAAAATCATTGACAATTTTTCTAATGTAAATGGCATTTTATGGGAGAACTGTGTTGGACTATGCACAGATGAAGCTCCATCTATGGCGGGAAAAAATGCTGGTCTACAGGCACTAGTTCAAAAGGTGGCTCCTCGGGCAGTTTGAGCGCATTGCATGATTAACAGACAATCGCTTGTTTTAAGAGATATGGGTAAAAACCTACTAACAGTATTTGAAGTTATTACATGAGTTGCAAATTTTATCAAAAATAGCCCATTAAGAGGAAAGTTTTGCACAAAATTGTGTGATGACATGGGTTCAGAATATAGATTACTTCTATACTGTTGTGAGGCACGTTGGCTTTCTCATGCCAAAGTACTTCAAAGGGTGTTTGAGCTAAAAGAAGAGATTGCCATATTTCTTAGTGACAGTAATAGAGATAGAGCACACTTGTTTTATGACACGAAATTCCTTGTAAAACTTGCGTATTTAGTTGATATTTTTCAAAGACTCGGTATTTTAAATAAATCAATGCAAGGGGCTCAAATTCATACTTTTACGCAGAAAGACAAGATTACTACATTTATGAACAAATTGGAACTGTGGATAATAGGTTTGAAAAATAATAACTTTGACATGTTTCCCACTTTTAAAATTACCTGTCTTGCTGATAAAATAGAAGAAAGTAAAGTTCTTAATAATAATCATTTGACCAGTCTATGGAAGCAATTCTTGTTGTACTTTAAAGATCTTGACATGTCCAAATATGAATGGATTAGAAACCCATTTGTGATTGAAAAATACAATGATGATTTTGGCCTTACGACAGCAGAGCAGGAAATGATAATTGACTTATCTAGTGATAGCACATTAAAGCAGATGTTTCGAGATGAAAATAATATTGTCACATTTTGGCTACGAGTAAAGGACTATATTCCTACTTTGACAAACAAAGCTTTAGAAATTTTATTGCCATTTGTAACATCTTACCTATGTGAAACTGGTTTTTCTACAGTAGCTGTCGTAAAAACAAAGTATCGATCTCGCTTAATGATTGAAAAGGAACTGAGAACCGCAATTTTTTCAATGATACCACGGTTTGAGAAAATTTGTGCTGAAAAATAAGCTCAACCGTCGCATTAAATATGTATGTTATAGTAGTATTAATTATATATTCTTTTTTTGTTTTGTTATTATACTTCTTATAACAAATATATTATATTCATACATAATATTGTATATTTTTTGTAGCCCATTAAATAAATTATAATATCAGTTGAGCATTTATTAAATTTCATTTTTAAATAAATTAACGGGACGCAACAATTTGTTTTTTTAAGGAGGTACACAAATTTTTGGTTTTGAGGCAGCGCCGGTACAAAAAGATTGGTAACCACCGATTTACTTGAACCAACAGCGTACTAGCCTACCTTACTAACAGCGCAAAACATCACAAAGAATCTTGACGTCCACCTTTTAATAACTTCTCCTCGATTTGAAAATATTATATTTTCAATCCATAAGAATCATTTAAAAAAGCACATTTTGCAGTAATCAATTATTATTAAAATATTAACTATAAGACATATTATTCTGTATTCTCTGATCACATACCAATTTTAATTAATTAATAAAGATGTCACAAAGTTCAGCCTCTTCTTGTCTCAAAGTTAAGCCTTGAAGTTAAGTATTTCATTTCAAATAAAATAAACAGGAATAGCGACTCTATACTTTCCTAATACATTGAATGGAGCTTACCTTAAACCAGAGGGTGTGGAGGCTTCAAGGCCGATTTCATTAAATAAGTCGTCAGGTTTAGGCGAAGGCTTCATAAACTTTGTCAAGTCTCCAGTGGTAGCTCTCATTGATCTCTTTGTAAGTCCCAGCTCTGATTGGGGTATACTTGTTTGTTGAGTATTCATTTCATTTTCTACATCAAAATCTAATTCATTGGCAAATTCCTAAAATTGAAAAATGCTAACAGATAAAAACATATTTCATCTCTACTTCTTGACACTTTCGAATAACCACCGGAATCAAGTTCCAAACCATGCAATGTGTTCTGCAGTTGAGCCCGAACTCTGGGTTAGCTGATAACCGAGCTGATCCGTCTCACAGAGTAATTGTTGAAAAGTAGAATTAAAGTAATTTCTGTTACAAATATAACACCATCTATATAATATCTGACATTCAAAATCAGTTTTGCAATTAAACAGATTTACAAATGCTTCGATTAGTCATTCAAGATCTAAGCATTTAGATCTAGTAACAAAATTTACGGTATTCCAATTCAGCATCGCCATGGGAATTAACTTCTCATAATCCATGTTTTCTTCCCCATTGTTGCTAATTTCATGGACTTGATCGTTTACAAGTCAAAGAGCTTATCGGATGACACGCATAAAAAGGGAAGAATCGCAGCGTATGCTCTTTTGTGGTGACCGGATTTAATAGAAACGCTACCCCTTCTATAAATATAAAAATATAAGTCCCCTTACCCCCCCCCCCAAAAAAAAAGAAA
This sequence comes from Artemia franciscana, assembly GCF_032884065.1. Taxonomy (NCBI): domain Eukaryota; kingdom Metazoa; phylum Arthropoda; class Branchiopoda; order Anostraca; family Artemiidae; genus Artemia; species Artemia franciscana. The sequence continues at coordinate 17,389,407 of NC_088871.1, read as the reverse complement.
AAAACCTTTTCTGAAAGTTTTAACCCGATCTTCCTACCATAAGACAAAACATGGTATAGTTACAAAACTATGTATAGAACTCGTAATCAAACAGTTCATGGTAACGAACTGTAGTAAGGAGCGACCCGGCTCAATAGTAACCGAAACTCTAAAAAAATGGAATTTTGATACCAATAGTTACATTTAAAAAAATCACATTTTAATGCTGATTTTCAATATACAAGTTTCATCAAGATTAGGCTTACCCATCAAAAGTTACGAGCCTGAGGAAATTTGCCTCATTTTAAAATTAGGGGGGAAAACCCCCAAAAGTCTTACAATCTTAACGAAAATCACACCATTAGATCCAGCGTATCAGAAAACCCTATTGTAGAAGTTTCAAGTTCCTATCTACAAAAATGTGGAATTTCGCCTTTTTTTGCCAGAAAGCTGATCACGGATGCGTGTTTATTTGTTTTTTTTATGTTTTTTTTTCCCAGGGGTGATCGTATCGACTCAGTGGTCCTATAATCTCGCGAAAGGGCTCATTCTAGCGGAAATCAAAAGTTTTAGTGCCCTTTTTAAGTGACCAAAAAATTGGAGGGCACCTAGGCCCCCTTCAACGCTCATTTTTCCCCAGAGTCACCAGATCGAAAATCTGACATAGCCATTTTATTTACCATAGTCGAAAAACCTAATAGCTATGTCTTTGGGGACGACTTACTCCCCCAGAGTCCCCGTGGGAGGGGCTGCAAGTTACAAACTTTGACCTACGTTTACATATAGTAATGGCTATTGGGAAGTGTACAGACGTTTTCAGGGGGATTTTTTTGTGTTCGGGGGGGGGGGGGAAGAAATTGATGGGGGGTTACGTGAGAGGATCTTTCCATGGAGGGATTTATCATAGGGGAAGAGTTTCAATGAAGGGGGTGCAGGATTTTCTAGCATTATTTGAAAAAACAATGAAAAAATAAATATGGAAATTTTTTTCAACTGAAAGTAAGGAGCATCATTTAAACTTAAAACAGACAGAAATTATTACGCATATGAGGCGTTTACCTCTTCGTAATACCACGGTCTATACGCCAAAGTATTTTTAGTAATTTCAACTATTTATTCTACGGCCTTTGTGATTATTCTTAAGGAATTGGGAAATTTTTTTAGTTTTAGTGTAAAGAGCGAGGTATTGACGAGGGGTTGAACCCCCCCCCCCCATATACGCAATAAAAACTTACGAATATTGGAGTTAGTAACGTAAGTTAATTCGTAAGTTACGTATATTTTTTACAAATGAAAATGTTCATAAGAAATTAAAAGTTTTAGTTGCCTTTTTAAGCAATCAAAAAATTGGAGGGCAACTAGGCCTACTCCTAACTTCTTTTTTTCTCAAAATCTTCCTATTAAAACTATCAGAAAGCCAATTAGCCAAAAAAAATACAAATTTCGTTTTAATTACTTATGTGCGGAGAGCCAAGATCAAAACATGCATTAATTCAAAAACGTTCAGAAATTAAATTAAAAAAAACAAGTTTTGTAACTAAAAGTAAGGAGCGACATTAAAACTTAAAACGAACAGAAATTACTTCGTATATGAAAAGGGCTTTTCCTCCTCAATGCCCCGCTCTTTACGCTAAAGTTTTTTACTATTTTAAAAAGTAGAGTTAAGAGAAAGAGTCAAACCTTAGCATAAGATACACTCTTGTTAGCATCCAAAAAACCACTGACTGGTTTTAAAAGTATTCCGCAGAAATGCTCGCTTCGTTTGGCCATAGTGTGACGTAATCTGACTTTTTCAGATTAGCGATCAACGGCGAGTTAAGGATACTTACCGATTATATAAAACAAAGTTAATGCGACGAAACATAGACTTCATCAGGCTAAAATCAAGAATGTGCGTCTGAAACTTTTGGCAAATGAGTTGGAAAGTGAGAAGGGCTCTTCTTGTGGATCCTTAGCCACTGTTCAAAATTGTAATCATATTTTTCTTCATAATGAATAGAGGAGACTGGTCATGGTAGGGATAAAAATTTCCAATATCACGACTCCATTTGAAAGACGACGTACCTTTATTTTACTTATTTTATACCGAAATAAAACCCACGATTTGGTGCTATGTAATGTAAATCCCTGGACAAATGAGTGTTCACCTAAACACCTGAAACATTAGATTCGCTAACCAAAATATAACTGGGATAAGCCCGACAGCTCTTCCGTTTTTGGCATGGCATTTTTAAGCAAAGAACTTGAAAATATATTTCGTTTAATGAAAAATGGATTCTTTCAATGTAAAGCGTAAAATATTGCTCAAAATATTTTTCAGTACCTGATCAACAATGGTGAAGAAACAGGCGAACCTATCCAACCCGACCCATTAGGCGTACTAATCTCGTCTAGAATCCATTTAAGGTTAAAAAAAAGTAGAATTTCAACTATTTTCATTCAAATATCCACAATATTGCTAATTAAATACACGTACACAAAAAATTATTTTATGTTCAAGTCACAAGTGATTACAGTGTAGACTTAATTTGAATAAGAGGCTTTGAAGTGAATCGGCACCACAGAGGCATAATCGGTTTAGTCAAACTTTACAACGCCGTTGAAATTAAGTTTAATTAGCCGGAGCTAATTAATTAGCCCATAATTAGCTAGGAGCTCAAGTTTCTCGTCAAAATGACAGGCAAGAACATTCCCCATAGCTTTACTGCCAAAACGTTTTTTTTTTTCTTTGGAGGGAAGGTATAAGCAGTTTTAATAGAAGAAGCGAAATACATACACAATTTACATACCATAGACTACAATTTTCCAAAGCACTATAGCTCCGGCCGATTTGGGGAAAACGCATACATAAAATATGAAGCATGGTTGTCAGTTACATTAAACCAAAACCGGCGGCTTAAAAAACTTGTACATACAACTAATATACATATCTATTATTACGCTAAAAAAAAGATTATTATGCCCATAAGCCATTTAGCAGTTACCATTAAATGAACTCAAACTGCAAGGACTTTATATACATCCATTGGTCTTTGCCAAGACGGCATAACTATACCCATAAACTATTGTCAGGCGAATTCCTCCAAAGTAATCCAACAATCCGTAATAATCCTTTATACAGCCTTTGGTTCGAAAAATGAAAACAGTAGGGATCGTTATCTCAGGTTAGAAGTATAATTTTTATCCATCGTCATAAAGTATTACGCAAAACAGCATTAAATACAGACACATGACAGAGGTATAACAATACTATGCCCAAAAATATCTATCGCGGACATGAATTGGCCAAAATTAACTGCAAAACCAAAGAAGAAAATCTTAAAAAACAAGGGGTCTATTGCCACTAGCAAGAAAAGAAAAACAATCAAACAAATGTTTGATCTGTATACAACAGGACGTTCTCATTATTGAGAGAGACAGAACCTAAACACAAAAAAAAAATTAAAAAATGAAGAAATCTAAATTAAAAAAAAAAAAAATCAAAGCTCTATATACAATAGCTACTCCATGAATAAAACCACGAAAGTACCATATGTGTTGCAATACAACCTTGTAGCACTATTTTATCTGTATTTTTATAGAAGTATTTTCCTGTTTTGAGAAGTATCTTCATTTTTTTTTCTTTTTTTGTGTTATAATTTAGATTCTCTATTGCTGAGCACTAGCGAGGCCTTGTAGTATAAAACCAAAATAATCGGTTGATCATTCTGCCTTTCCTCCAACTGGTCACTGATTCTTTGTTTTTCCAGATTGTGGTTCCGCCACGGTAGACCAGTTCGGCTTTAGATATTTTAAACATTATCTTCGTAGGAGAAAGTTATTTATTCTTAAGATCAAGCTTGTTATCTATTCAAAAGAAAACAAGAGGGAGAAAAAACCCCAGAAGGGTGCAAAATAAATTAGTCTTAAAAATACTTATGTGGCACAGTCTTTCATTGTTGGACATAACGTCAGTGTGTTCCTATACTTACAGAAAAATTAGCCCCATACCGCTCACCCACCAAAATACAGCTAAATTAATAGATAAGGCTATTAATCAAATCTGATTAGATCAACAAATTTAAAATTTAATAATAAGAAGAACAAGTAACTAACAAATGGGGACAGATCCATTTATTTTACGCAGCGAAAATTATAGACTTTATAATTTATAGACTTTTGTACCTGTTTTCGCTGTCTAAATAAATGAATTTATCCCCATTTGAACCAGTGTAGTCTGAGAAAATGATACCTTATTTAAGGCGTTACGTCGAAAATAATAACAAACACAAATCCAGATTGAGAAAAAAAACTAACCTCTAAAAGCTGTTCAATTCTCATAGTAAAATGCATCTCCTTATTATTCATCCAATGCAAAACAAAAAGATCCTTTACTAAATCCGACGATGAAAACGCCGGAGACATAGGAATGTCTGAAACACAGAAAAAATCTTTCAAATTATTAACGTACATAAACAAATTTTAAAAGAGGGTAAGAAGGTGTTCAAAGAGGAGAGCTCCAAAACCTTGAAATTAGTTTTCAGGCCCAAATTAAAACTTATTGCGCAGTTTTACATCCTTTTCGAAACATCCCTGGCCTAGGACGAGTGTCTGAAGTGCCTTTAGTACTTAACTAAATTCAAACACAAGGTTTTATCGACCCCAAATTTAACTTAAGGAATAAAAAAAACAGCTGGAGCAGTCCAATCAGAGAAACGCCGCTCTGAACGCGGTCCTGGGGTCGGGAATCTGTATTGGATACGAAATTTTCTGCGCTAAGCCCTTACAATCGATTCCACGTCGTTGCTTACGTCGCAAAGTACTGATCACCGGATTAGAGCTTGTCCCTGCTCACTGGCACGTCCCAGGTTTTCCAGATGTTCTGACCCTCATGTGAGTTCCAAGGAAAACGCTTGCAAAGCCTTCTGATCGGCTCTCTACAACGCTAATAAATAAATGCTCAAATTCAGTTTAGCTTCGTGTCCCTTTATATTAATGGTACGACAGACAAGGATCTACTAATTATTAAGCTGCTTGACAATGATATTGTGGTTTTACAGAAGGGCTTTCTCTCTAAAGTGAATATTGATAGCCTAAAGGGTTTTCGGGCCCATTATACTTTCTTAAGAGCGACCCAGAAAACCCGTGGTAGATCAATAGGAGCTCTGGCCATCTATTTCAGAAATAACACTCAGCCGATATTATTACAAAGTGATGCTGACATCTTAGCGATAAAATACGGCAATCGCCAACGAACATTACTTAGCAACCTTTCAAAACAAAATACCAAATAGGTTCTCGCCGTAGACATGAATACTGACTTATTATCTAATCCTGACCAATCTAAAATTTTTCTCGATTCACTGTCCGGAGGATTCCATCAGGCTGAAAAAGATCTTCTATTTACTTATATTCACAATCATGGTGGTCTTACTTCCAATCTTGATCATGTAATTGTATCAGATTTAACTCTACTTCCATCAACCGTTCATGCGGACGACTCTAAAATTGACGACGATAATTTATTAATCACATGCCAACTGTACTGCTCTATGGCAAGATCTCTGCGCCAAAACTCTCCCAAGTGGTTCTCAAAGATAAATTGGGGAAATGCCAATGTTCCCTTTATGTATTGACATTGTCCCAGTTATTATTATCTATTAAGGTACCATTCCGCTTATTGCAAAAATCTGTATATACAACTTCAACTCGGATAGATATCAAATCGTATTATCAGCAAATAGTGTTCTGTCTCAAGTCTGCCGCTAAAAAAAAGCTGTTCTCTCTGAGCGCGAGCGAACGGGTACTCGGAATCCATTGTGGAGGGCTGATAATAAAGTGATGATGGCTAAACAAAAATCTAAGTTTTGGCTCCGCATGTGGATAGCCTGTGATCGTCCTCCTTCCGGTTCAGTACATCAAATAAAGCAGAAAACCAAACGAGAGTACAAGTATTTCATGCGTAGAGCGAGACTGAATGCCTTGCGGCTATGTGATTTCGTTTCCCATTATAAAAATATTTTGCTTTCATTTAATCATTTAATTAATGAATATTAAATCTCAAAAATCATTTAAAAAGAACTTGTCAAGTCAGGCCTCCCAATTCGCATCAACCAATCTCAAGTGCTATCGGTGGAATCTGGTGCTATCCTCTGGTGCTATACCATCTATGCTCTTAAGCGAGTGTATAAGTAGGAGTCTCTCGACAATGATGCTCTTTCCTTCAAGTTTTCTTGCTATGATTGTCCTGAACTACTGGAGCATTTGCAGTTATTGTTTTAGATGTGCTTGGCACAGTCCATTGTGCCAAATAGTTATTTGTCCGGTTGTACATCTTCCATTGTTAAAAGAGGTAAGGACTCCAGTGCTTGCTCTAATTACAGTCCTATCACTGTGTCTTGTTTTGTTATTAAGCTATTTGAATATGTGCTGCTAGCGGCCATTAACTCCAAATACGATTCTACGCCCTTCCAGCTTGGTTTTACTAAAGGTTCGGGCTGCGTTCAAGCTCGCCATATTGTGGGTCGGCTAATGAAACAAGCTGTTTCTCAAAAAACTCCCCTCTATAGTTTGACTGTTGATATATCTAGTGCTTTTGACTATGTACTTCATTCAAATCCTTTGTATTCTCTAGCAGCGTTTGGCGCTAACCTTTCTGTTGTTTAGGTGCTTAAGTAATGAAATACTAATTCTTCAGTTAGGATGAAGTGGAATGGTACTGTAGGGGAGCATATTCTTGTTAAAAAAGGCGTCAGGAAAGGTGTTGTGTTATCTCCAAGCATATTTAAGTGTGTTTTAGCTTCGTGTCTCCGACGTCTTCAACCGTCAGTTTTTTTACAATGATAGTTCAGGCATTAGTCACGTTGCTTATTCTGTTGATGTTCTGCTTCTTAGCCGGACAAAACAAGATCTAATTGCCAACTTTGACCTGTTTTCAGCCACATTGTCCGCCGTAGGCCTTTCAATTAATGCTGCCAAATGTGAGTTTTTGTGTTTTGGAGTCCTTCAGCAGCATCGCTTCTTTGCTCGAGTTCTTCAACTATACCATGTTCAATTTAACCATTAAATGGTTAGGTCTATCTTTTTCCAAGTCATTTTCGTCTACTCGCTCCAGTATTACGTCCAGCGTGCTGAGAAGTATGCGGGTTGGTCATGGACAAATTTCACCCAATCCAGGTCGGTATAACGGAAAAGGACTTAGGCGTTTTTATTCTAGTTTTTGTGCCCCTGCTGTTTTTATCTTTCTGGTTTTGCCTTCCTCCTTCGCCAGAAGGATACAAAGAAAATATGCTCAGGATATTTTAAGTACTGCAAATAGCTGCTGCGTCTGCCTCGGTCATTTAGAGTCGTTTCTAAATTTGACATTGCGCCCTCGCAACTGAAACAAATATATGCAGATCTATGTTTTAGAACTCAGCAAATAATTGGTGTTTTTGACCCTCTTTTGCATTTTTTGAATTGAGTTAATTTATTTGTTATACTATAGAATCGTATGTTTATGAGGGTTTTTTTGGGTTTACTCCACAGTTGTATCATTGTATTCTGTGAGTTATAAATAAATATTATTATTATACTATATATTATACACAGCTCCAAAAGAATGCACTCTTTAGAACCTTTTCTCTATTAGTTTCCTCATTGAGGTAATCAAAGCAAGCTGTCTGTAAAGGTGTTTGTCACACCACCTTAACAAGTGGTAAAACAAGAATGGAATATCTCCCGTAAGTCTGGGGAGCTTAGGGTTAAACAAATGTCCCTGTTTCACCTGAGTTTGAAATGCCAAGTGAGGTGGGAATTGTCTGGTCCTGGTGTAAGGTCAAGAAGATTAGGATTGAGAAATCTCGTGAGAAAGAGATGAGCTGGTGCACTTGCAGAAAACATTTGCTGACGTAACATTCTTTGACGGTAGAATTTGGTCTTTGGTTTTTAGTTCTTTTTGCTAGAATTAATGAATTAGTCCAATCAGAATATTTTATACATTGTTTGTCAAGAATGTAAATAACAGTTTGCATCTTGCACAAATCAGATTTTTTCCTGTCAGGGCTTCGTTCCTCCATTCCTCAGATTCACTAAGGTTGACCTTTAGCATACCCTTTGTTTCATAGGAAATCAAAAGCAAAATAGGTCCATACCATGCCCCTTTAATGACCAATTTATGATGTTAAAAAAATATGTTTATTTTGGGATATTCTGTTCAGGATTAGCATCACCAACTGAAATCAAATCCACTGAAAAACAAGCTACCTTATTCTGGAACCTTAGGTTTTATCCTGTCTTTCACTAAATTGAGTTGAATCCCCTAGTTTTAACTCAACAGCGTGCTAGTAAAAATAAATACTTCCAAGCAGAAACCATTTAAAAAATTCCACTAAAAATACGGCCAGATAACGACACAAATTTAAGTACATTTTCATTATCAGCGATTTTTTCTATAATCTAGTGAATTTTGGGTGACTTGTCTCATTATTTTCCACCAAGGCCAGTGACAACCCTGGCTGAAGAAGAGATTCAAAAACTAAAGCCTAAAATATTACCTGTTTCAGCATTGACACTGGCACTTAGGTGAAAATGCCTCGATCTGCTCGTAAAAGCATCTATATCTGGCAATTGGTCGTCACTAATGCTATAGGAGGAGGCCAAGGTTGGCAACGTTTTAAAACCAGATTCATAAAGACCATCTTTGTGGTAGCCTTCATCTTGACGGGTTTGGAAACAATTCCTATATAAAAAAAAACAGTGGGTTTATGCTGTGATAAAAGAACAAAGACAAAATACATATTTTTGCTTTTGTCTTTTTTTTTACTCGGTCACATTTTCAGAATAAATAACAATAAAAATTGCCTGTTGCGCCGAGGACTATTTAAATAGTCTATTTATGTCAAACTTGCTTAAAAATATCGACAAATTTGTCCGTTTAATATTTGTACATTCTTATAAGTCATGAATCAAGTCAATACTTATCCGTCATTTTAAAATAAAGATTTTGACAATATTTGGTATTTGTTTATTTAAATAGCAATTCTAGCACTAAAAAATGAGCGCTACATGATGCTACTTTTACAATTATAAGAGAAATAGAAAAAGAGAGGGAAAAAAGATCACTCGTTAAATACGCTTATAGAATACAAGAGGAAGTTTACTAATCTATTCCTACGACATTTAATGGGTTGTAGTTTATTGTGATGCCTAGTAATTCACCTGCTCTGTACAGAGGGTGGAAATATAGATCAGTGCTTCTCGTTTGCTAGTAGAGCTTTCCTAAATGTCAGTATTAAATCATATGTTCGAGCGAATAATGTGGCCAAGTTCAAGGGTCCAAGAGCACCTTCCTGGTTGCTGAAGCGGGGTCCGAGTACTATTTTAATAGCATGTTTTGAACATATTCTAGTTTTGCTGACATGTAGCATTGTTTTAGTTTGAGGACCTCGAATGGAACAGCAATATTGAGAATAGGCCTAATATAGGTTGTATACATCGCCAAATAAGAGTTGGCGACCCGAGAAGCCCAACCTGCGCATAAACTCTAGATTGAACTCTGTTAGGCCTAATATAAGTTGTATACACCAGTAGGTATTGGCGACCCGAGAAGCCCAACCTGCTTATAAACTCTAGATTGAGTAGTGACATTTATGTGCAATCCCCTGTAAATGTTACACCGAAGACTATTCCAGAGGAAACTGTTGGAAACGGCACATCTGGAATTGTAATGTCCTCATTAAATGGATAGAATCGTAGAACTTTCGAGTTCTGTTCATTCACTTGTAGACCATTTGATTCATACTGGGTGAGGAAGTCCGTAAAAAGTCAGGTCAAACTGCTGCTTTGCAACCGCATGGACTGTGTACTTGAGAAGTGCAGACAAGTCGTCAACGAACTCAAAACGCTCCTCGAATTTTGATAAGATTGGATTGACGACGGCAAAAGATAAAAGAGCATCTAGTTTCATTCCTTGGGGCAGTTGGAGGTTAGTTCTGGCAACTCAGAGCAGGTATCTTCAGCAAACAAAGGACAGACTGATTGCAATCTGCCCCGTAGAAATTCTCTCACTAATAGCATTAGTTGATTTTTAGCTCCCATCTCTTCCAGATTTGTCAATGTGGTCAGGTGTTTGATAAGGTCGAATGCGTTTCCATAGCTAGACAAAAAAGTAAATCGGCAATACTATTAAAAATGTTCAGCAACTTAAAGATTAAGTGGTACATTTACACCAGATATACTGGCATCCTACTGCCTGCAACCATATTGGTACGGATCTATCGAAGGGGCAATTTGTTATAACAGAGAATGGCAAATAGAACCCTCAGCTACCTTCGCTAGGTTGGGAGTTATTGATATGGGAATAGGGTAACTTAAAATTCGGTACAACTCGGATATACACGCCTCTAAAGGTCTCTAAAAATAATTGTTCAGAGAAAATTGGTTCGTTACTTATGCGATTGGCTTGGCAAGGTGAGTATTCTTCCAGTAATTTAACGGGGAGTTCACCTGGGTATAAGGCAGTTGTTACGTAGCCGTCCGACTGCATATAAAACTGCCATTTCTGACGCCTCTACGATTCCATCCATACTACAGTTATTAATAATGTCACTCATTTGTTCGTCACTTATGCCTGAGTAAGCAGTACAACTTTGAGTAAAAATTTATTAGTTTCAGAGGCTTTGATTAAACTACCGTCTTTACTGATTCGTACTTCAGTTCCTTTCTTATTTCGACTAAGCTGTTTTACCACGTCGTCCCACTGGTGTGACTCGGACTTTAGGAGTGGGATAACAACACTAAAAAGAATAAATGAAAAGCTTTGGGCATGAAAGTAAGGGCCCAGATAAAACCTAAATAAGCAATCTCATTGCCCTAAACATGAGAAGGTATGCACCCACCCCCCTTCCACTCTTTACACTAGCTAATCTTCGGCTTTATCAAAACAATACACATTCTTAAGCGTGTATTTTTCGTTATTACCGTACTTCAAGAATAAATGTGCTCAATAAGGTATGTCAGTATGTATGACTCAAATTAGGTTCTCCATAGGACCAAAAAGGCTAAATAATTTTTCTTCAAGAGAGTGAGTCCAACCCAGAGTATATCTCGGCTATGGAAAACCAAAACATGTTGAGTGACACATAAGTTAAACTGAATCTTAAAATAAATATCCTTGAACAGAGACGATTTTGATTACAAATCTTCAGTCCGTTTTTTCTAAATCTTATAGTATCTAAAAAGATTCTTTTTTTCCAATATATGTTGCGTGTTCTTTTCTCACTTTCAAAGATAGTTTTAAGATATTTCCTATTCTTGTTGTGGCAAAATCCTTCGTTAAGTTCACTTTACGTAACAAAATAATATGTTCTTTTGTATTAAAAAAAATAAAAACAAAAAAACACATGATGGAGATTGAGTTATGCCTACGAATGTCTAACATGATTTTAAGAAATAATAATCGTTAATATTACTTTAAATTATAGCTACGTACCCTGTTAAGCCAATACCCCCCCCCCCCCCTCCCTCCTCTTCCATAGTTAGACCGGTTGACAAAAGCCAAGCTTTAAAAATGATGTTTGTTTTTGTTTTTTTGCGACTAACTTAAGCTACAGAAGCGGAAAAATGTAATGTCAATAAATTGTTTTAAAAAGTATAAAAACTTCTTTCCATGCATAGCTTACTACTAATAAGTATTTGTATCTTTTGCCATAATCAGCAGGCAGGTAAGAAAACTGCTGCCCCGAACTCCCTTTTTTCTAATTTAAAAACATATATATTTTGAATCTTCACTCTGATTGGTTAATCATAAAGAAGACGGTTGAAAGGTGAACGTCGCTCAGCTCAACAAATCTCGCTTGGGAGAAATTATTGGCACTATAGTCGACCCTAATTTTGATTTTATCCACAACTACGTGACTATAATATGGCTCGAGCATAACTGTAATATTATTTGAAAAAAAAATTGGACTCGGTTGAATTTAATACTGAGCCCCCCAAACATTGTTGAGATTGCCTATAAAAAACTAATTCCTAATATAAAACCTTAGATGTTTTAGTCTCTCCACAAGTTTTTGTTTCTGCCGCTGACTTTTCGATTTCAAATGCGAGTCACATGGTCCGGCAAACGTAGATGTCGAAGAAATCCCATCATTTGGCAACAATGTTTCAGACCATATACGACACACATTATCCTTGCAAGAAGTAACCAAAATATTGCCGATAAAGCCCCTATAAAAAGAAGATAATAAATATAATTGAGGCAACGAATTCTTTGGAAGATAAACTTACGAGTGGATCAATATAAAGTTTTGGGACAAAAGACCATTACAAATACTGTTTGTCCTGCATCATCTTTGGCTCCAATGTTACTCCTAATACTCTAAGTAAAGTTCTTGTGAGTTATTAATTGATGAATAAATGCATTATTCATTCATTATAAATTATTTCATAAATTATTCCTATAATAAGTAAATTATATATCATAATAAATTTATAAATATGTTTATTTTTCTTCTTTCTTTTTCATCGTCAGATTTCCAAGACAATACCTCTAATATTGAGTACAAAACCACGACTTAAGCTAAAGATGAATACATAAAAAAGAGTAAGTTAAATAAAAATCAATTTAAATATAGTACCGGGTATTTATAATAATAAAGATGTTTCATCTTTATTATTTTTGGCTCCAATGTTACTCCTAATACTCTAAATAAAGTTCTTGTGAGTTATTAATTGATGAATAAATGCATTATTTATTCGTTATTAATTATTTCATAAGTTATTCATATAATAAATTAATTATATATTATAATAAATTTATAAATATGTTTCTTCTTCTTCTTTCTTTTTCATCGTCAGATTTCCAAGACAATACCTCTAATATTGAGTACAAAACCACGACTTAAGCTAAAGATGAATACATAAAAAAGAGTAAGTTAAATATAAATCAATATAAAATATAGTACGGTACCGGTTATTTATAATAATAAAGATACATTAAACAAGGGCTGAGAATAGATATTAAGGACAGAGGAATGGTTGGGGACTCGGAATACAGAGCTATTCAAGTGTGGATCGACAAAAAAGCCTCCAGTCCACTCACAAAAAAAAAGTTGTTGTGGACAAGGAAGGAAACAGGTTGGATGGAGGAAATACTAGAAAAAACTCCTTAATATGTTAATATAAAGTTGTGTTCGAAAGTAAGTATAGCTACGAGCATAGGTGTACATACGTATGATCCTTTTCTGGAGGAGGAGGAGGGGAGGTCAAACACGAATAGGTGCATTTTGGGGCGAAATTGCTAAATTCCTTCAGAGAGAAGCCATCCAGCCAATATCGGGAAGGGAATTGTCCCATTCCTACCTATGAGCAGGTATGATTAAAAGGCTAGTTTGAGTCGCAATAAGAGACTAATATGTTTCCAACGAAATTATCGTAGGGTTATGGAGTAATAGGATAGCTATTATCACCTTCTAAAAATACTTTCCCAATTTCTTTTTATTCCTGCTTTCTCTAAAAGCGGAAAGCTACCAAATACTTCTTTGTCAGAAATTATCTACCTCCCCCCCCCCAGAATCCGAATCACGCTACTCGGCTTAAAAAAAATGGTTGGTATTATATTTTCTTTGTTACGATCACCACCCTCTTTCTTCCTCTCTTTCTTGAAATTCAAATAATAAGACTCAAAACTAAAGCAATTTTCCTCCAAGAGAAAATCTCCTACGCTATCTAGTGATATAAAGTTTGGTATTTATAATGCCAATAAATATCAAGACTAATCTAAGAATTCTTCTAAATTCGCCGGAAAACTTACAATGAGGGTAAATAATTTTGGAAAGCTTTACTATACAATAAATGGATATCTACTCAAATAAGCGGATACAAGTGGTGATATATAACAATTTGGATCATCCTTAGGGAGGCACTAGACGGTCAATCATTTTGATCAAAGGTTTCCGTCAATCCATTGAAGTGTGCTTCAATCAACCTTTAATCGACGCTTTAATCAACCCTTCAATCTCGACCAAAGCTACTGCAACACAAGGCTTTTGATCAAAATGATTGAGTCATTCAAACTTTCTATCAACCACTGTCAACGCTTGACTCAGGCGTCAAACAGGTTCCTAGACGGTCAATCTTGCTTGAGTCAATCGACTGACGGAAGCTTTTGATCAAAATGATTGAGTCATTCAAACTTTCTATCAACCACTGTCAACGCTTGACTCAGGCGTCAAACAGGTTCCTAGACGGTCAATCTTGCTTGAGTCAATCGACTGACGGAAGCTTTTGATCAAAATGATTGAGTCATTCAAACTTTCTATCAACCACTGTCAACGCTTGACTCAGGCGTCAAACAGGTTCCTAGACGGTCAATCTTGCTTGAGTCAATCGACTGACGGAAGCTTTTGATCAAAATGATTGAGTCATTCAAACTTTCTATCAACCACTGTCAACGCTTGACTCAGGCGTCAAACAGGTTCCTAGACGGTCAATCTTGCTTGAGTCAATCGACTGACGGAAGCTTTTGATCAAAATGATTGACCGTCTAGGGCCTCCTTCATACTTCTTATAGAAAAAAATTAATAAATTTTAATATTTCTATATATGTTTTATCAAACGAAGTCTATAGACTTATATATATATATATACGGATACGACAGATTATGACACAAAAATTTATGCACATCTAAATGAAAGAACTACATATACAACTATAACCCACGGAAACACTGATCAGTTTACTAACAAAATTATAACTGAATTAAAGGATCTAAAACAAAATGGTAAGATTACTCCACAATTGTATAATAAATTTTTTCCCCGGGGCAGCTTTTGTCCAAAATTTTATGGTGTACCAAAATTACATAAACAAGCCATTCCTTTAAGGCCCAGAGTAGCTTGTAAGAAAGCCTCCGCCTCCAACATTGGAAAATGGTTATGTACAGCCTTCAAACCTTTGCTCTACTCTCAAAAATCTTACATATATAATTCGGTAGACTTAGTTGAACAAGAGCTAAGAGCTCATATGGCACTTATGACGAGGTCGGAAGAGCCAAGAGCCAAGAACTTTATGGTATGAGCTCTAGCAAAATTCTAAGAATTAATAGATTGCTTTAAAAGAAAAATCAGAGGCTTAATGCCGGTCGGGATTTAAAATAAGAGCTCTGAGTCACGAGGTCCTTCTAAACATCAAAATTCATTAAGATCCGATCACCCATTCGTAAGATACCTCGATTTAACCGTTTTTCAAGAATTCCTGTTTCGCCCTCCAACTCCCATCAATGTCACCGGATCTGATCAGGATTTAAAATGAGAGTTCTAAAGCACAAGATCCTTCGAGATATCAAATTTCATTAAGATCTGATCACCCATTCGTAGGTTACAAATACCTCATTTTTTCTAATTTTTCCGAATTACTTCCCCCCCCCCAGCTCCACCAAAGAGAGCGGATCAGTCCGGTTAAGTCAGTCACCTATCTTGGACTTATGCTTATTCTTTCCACCAAATTTCATCCTGATCTCTCCGCTTTAAGCGTTTTCCAAGATTTCCGGTAACCCCCCTTAATGACACTGGATCCGGTCGGGATTTAAGATAAGAGATCTGAGTTTCGAGGTCCTTCTAAATATAAAATTTCATTAAGATACGATAACTCTTTCGTAAGTAAAAATACCTCATTTTTTCTATTTTTTTGGAATTAACCCTCCCGTCAATTCCCCCAAAAAGAAAAGATCCGTTCCGGTTATGTCAGTCCCGTATCTGAGACTTGTGCTTACTTTTCCTACTAAGTTTCATCCCAATACCTCCACTCCAAGCGTTTTCCAAGATTTTAGGCTCCCCCCCAACTTCCTCTTCACTGGATCCGGTCGGGATTTAAAATAAGAGCTCTGAGACATGATATCCTTCCAAACATCAAATTTCATTAAGATCCGATCACTCCTTCGTAAGTTAAAAATACCTCATTTTTCTAATTTTCAGAATTACCCCCCCCCCCCCCAACTCCCCCAGAGAGCGGATCCATTTCGGTTATATCAATCAGGTATCTAGGACTTATAATTATTTTTCCCATGAAGTTTCATTCCGATCCCTCCAATCTAAGCGTTTTCCAAGATTTTAGGTCCCCCCCCCAATGTTACCAGATCCGGTCGGGATTTAAAACAAGAGCTTCAAGACACGATATCCTTCCAAACATCAAATTTCATTAAGATCCGATCACTCCTTCGTAAGTTAAAAATATCTCATTTTTTTAATTTTTCAGAATAAACCCTCCTCCCCCCAACTCCCCCGAAGAGAGCAAATCCGTTCCGGTTATGTCAATTACGTATCTAGAACTTGTGATTATTTTTACCACCAAGTTTCATCCTGATCACTCCACTCTAAGCGTTTTCCAAGATTTTAAGTCCCCCCCCAACCAACTCCGCACAATGTCAACGGATCCGGTCGGGAATTAAAATAAGAGCTCTGAGACACGATATCCTTCCAAACATCAAATTTCATTAAGATCCGATCACTCCTTCGTAAGCTAAAAATACCTCATTTTTTCTAATTTTTCAGAACTAACCCTCCCCCCAACTCCCCCAAAGAGAGCAGATCCATTCCAGTTATGTAAATCACGTATCTAGGACTTGTGCTTATTTTTCCCACCAAGTTTCATTCCGATCCCTCCACTCTAAGCGTTTTCCAAGATGTTAGGTTTCCCCTCTCAATTCCCCCCAGTGTCACCGGATCCAGTCGGGAATTAAAATAAGAGCTCTGAGACACGATATCCTTCCAAACTTCAAATTTCATTAAGATCTGATCACTCCTTCGTAAGTTAAAAATACCTAATTTATTTTTATTTTTCGGAATTAACCCTCCTCTCCCCAACTCCCCCAAATATAGCAGAAACGTTCCATCAATCACGTATCTAGGACTTCTACTTATTTTTCCTACCAAGTTTCATCCCGATCCCTCCACTCTAAGCGTTTTCCAAAATTTTAGGTCCCCCACTCAACTCCCCCCAATGTCACCGGATCTGGTTGGGATTTAAAATAAGAGCTCTGAGACAAAATATCCTTCCAAATATCAAATTTCTTTAAGATCCCATCACCCGTTCGTAAGTTAAAAATACTTCATTTTTTCTATTTTTTTCGAATTAATCCTCCACCCTCCCCCCCAGATGGTCAAATCGGGAAAAGATTGCCAAATTTCATCGTCCTAGCTTACCTGGAAGTGCCTAAAGTAGGTACTTCCAGGACAGAACCGGGACAGACAGACCGACAGAATTTGCGATCGCTATATGTCACTTGGTTAATACCAAGTGCCATAAAAACTCAAAAACGTAAATATCTCAGAAAATACAATTACAAGTAGTTTTGACATTGTTTCTATGTATACAAATATTGATGTAGCAGTATCTGAACAATCATTAGAAAATAAAATGAAAATTATCACTTAATAGAAGTTTCAGCAGCAGGATTAGATTACGACGTCTTAATGACCTTGGTTAAACTTTGTAACAAGTATTCAATGTATTTCGAACTCCGTAATTCTTTTTATCAGCAAATCAATGGCTTACCCATGGGTGCACCATTCTTCGGGTTACTGGCAAATATGTAAGTAGACCATACTGAAAATTGGGCGTTAAATTCGTATTTCTTGAAACATATCTTTTGGGGATGATACATGGATGACGTAATTTCACTTGGAATTATAGGGAAAATGAACTTCGGTTTTTTTTAGATAACCTCAATACATGTGGTAGGAATTTACAGTTTACCTCAGAAATTGAAATTCCAAATAAAATCTCATTCCTAGATGTGCTAATTATTCGTAGCTTAGATAAACTCGATTTTACTATTTACAGAAAACCAACACAAAACAATAGATACATTTTAAATTAAACCACCCCCCACAAGTCAAAAGACCTGTCGTAATCTCTCTCGTCGATCGTGCCCTAAACATTTGTTCTGATTTCTACATCGCAGCAGAACTAGGCTTTATCAGGGACATACATTTTGGAAATGGGTATCCTCTTTTACTTATTAATAATACAATTAATCTAGACTGAAGACACTCCCGTAAAATCAAAGGTAATTTACCATGTGAGAATCCCGATATGCCCTCAAACATAATTTACCTACCATATATCCCAAAAATCACTACGAATCTTAAAAAAAGTATGCACACAAAATAATCTGTCTGTTGTATTTACCAATAATTTGAAAATCATAAATCTCCTAAATTCTGGTAAAGGTAAAACTCCAGTTACTCGCCAAAGAGGAGTCTCAGATACCATGTGATTGTGTCACCAGAATTTTGAGAAACGCCTACAACAGCATAAAGACGATATCACCAAAGCTCTAAATTCTAACATTGGTTCTGTTTCTTTTGATTCTGTTTTAAGCAGCAATGTCCTAGCCACACGACACTTTTTGAAGAATCCGTCCTTATTAGCAATGACCTAAGCATAAAGTAAGTAGTTCGAGAAGCAATTGAAATCAGAATTAAGATTAATAATAACATTTCCTTAAATAGGGACTTGGGAGAATATTCACTAAATACTCTATACAGAAATTTAATAAAAAGCGATCTTACAAAGTATCATAAAAAACAATAGATATTAACACAGAACCTGCCACAAAGACCTATGAAATCAGCAGCCAAAATACCACAATTAGCACTAAAAACGTGCTTTTAATCATTCTATTTCATTTTAATGAATTGCCTCGTTTCATCACAATTTATTTATCAGTCCTGGTTGAAATTCGCTAAAATAAGGACGCTGGGACTGTTTTAAATTTTGTTTTCATTTTTGTTATATTTGTTGTATCTTGTTGTAAGTTTTTCTTCTTATATATTTATGTTTTGCTGAGGACGGCCCTTGGACATAGGGCCGAAATATTCATTCTAATTAGTTTCCCACTGTCTTGCAAAAAGACACTGTCTGCCAATTGTTCTTTTTGTTTTTGGTATAAGGATGGAGGAGGAGCATGCGCAGCTGTGTTGGCCTCAAAAAGCTTGGTGCTGCAGCAACTTGTTGGTAGTAACAGTAGTATATATACGCACTGTGCAAAATGTCCTTCTTCAGCGAAGTATTGAGACCACTTGAGTTAGTTAAAAAGTGTACAGAGTAACTGAAAGCATTTGGCTTCTTTTATTTCAGGTAATAGAACTTCCCGAGAATTCAAATTTGTAATAAAACAATGGCGCCTTCAAGAGCCAGGATAATATGATGGAATTATTTAAAAAGTAAATATAAGATGGAAATGGAAAGAATGTTTATATCTAATAAGACTTCTATAGAACGAGCCGGAAATTACTTTTTCTAAAAAAAAATTTGTAGCACCATAAAATGGATTCTTCAAAGTGAACAAAAAAGATTATCAAGGTTCAAAAATGGCTCTGGATAATCTAGTGCATATGGTTCATATGTACTTACTTAGGCATATATTTTGAAGTAGCTCTCCAAGATAGACTAGTAACTGGTGCTGGATGACCAAGAAGAATGTAACTAAATGAAAGACTACATTTTTGCGAATGAGCCTTGGCTGTATGATCCCCTTCTTCAACCACAAAGTTTACTAGAAAAAAAAACACAAACAAGCAGTGAAAAAGAAATAGCAGTTAGGAACAACGAAGCTTTATTTTCACTTTCCTTTTCCTTATTGATCTCCTCCTAAATTCCAAACTTAGATTAGTCAGTTTGTTTCTCTTTATATGCTTACTTTAGTAAATCTATAAAGGCATAACTTCAAATTCTTATGTGCTTAACTAGTAATTTTAGCTTAAATAATATTCTTCACCAAAATTTTCTTTAACACACGTGCAAAAAAAATAGTTAAAACACTTCTTCAATAGCCAAACACTGGATTGTTTAGTCTTCTGGCCTGGTCTTTAAATCAATAAGAAAATAACGTCATTTAGTTATTTTCTATTCGCAGCTATTAAGTGCTTATACAAAGCTGGTAATCGTACATTTTTTCTTCTATATTCATACCATTTTCGTGTTTTAACCACACCATTTCTGTTTGTTTTGCTCTGGTCAAAATCCGTTTTACTAAAAATTATCGAAACACTTTGACATTTTAGCAACAAAATAATGACTACTGAAACAGCATATCCTTTTTTGAGATGATATCTATTCTGCAATATTTGTTTGAACACACCTTAGAAAATCTGAAAAAATGAGGCCTGAAAATTAAATTTCTTATAAGGTTCAGCCACTTCTAGAATTTCAGCCCCCGTCCGCCTTCGAATTCACACATTCTGAAATATTCCCCCTTTACATTCGTATACTGCAACGAACCACTTCAATTTACATGCCCTTACTCAAGCCCATCTTCAACGTCTTTAACTCAGTCGTTTTTTTCTCTTTAAATATTTTCGAAGAAAATAAAGGCATAGGAGCCAAGGGCGTATATAGGATTTTGTTCAGGGGGAGAGAGGGGATACAAAACACATAAAAATGTGTTTCTGTGAATTTTTTTTACTTTTTTTACGAGTTGGCCACAAATTTTGGGGTTGGTTGTTCGAACCTGGTAGCCCCCTCTCCTCCCCTGGACTTGGCCTTCAAGGGAGTCATCATAATTCACGCACTTTAGAATATGAATTGCTGGTTAAATATACGGGAAGGTGACCACCAAAGTTAAATTAACTCAAACGATTTATAGCTTACGTCATATTTTACGCGAGACTTGGTTTCATAGAATGACATATCTTCTCCTCCTAGTCTTCTTGGTTTTACACACTACTCACAATATTGTTTCTATTTGTTCTGTTCGTAATTTGCGTTATATTCATAATTAGTAGTGTTATTTTCATAATTAGTCAGTACTCGTCATTTTCAACATTCAATAAGATGCCACTCTCAAATTTTTATGGACTTCGTATATTAAACGTCACCTAAAAAATTGTTCAAACCAGAAAGAAAAGTAACCAAAACCTCTGAAAACGACTATTTAGGAAATCAAAGTTACAGAAATATGTTAACTTAATCACTGGGATACAGCAGCAGATATTAATAACGTCAATCCCCTGGGGGGGGGGGTCTAAACCTCCCTTAAAATCAATTAAAATCTACAAATTTACTACACAAGTAAGGTATTATTCTTATTAAAATTATTCTCAGGGATCACAGTGTCCCAAAATTTAATAACTTTCATATATTTTCGAAAAGAATATGTATCGTTCACTACGAGCACTAATTTGAGAATTTTCCGCAGCTTTGTGAACCCAAAAATAAAAGTAAATAATACGATAATAATATACTCACAGCAAATATCCTCAAACCAAACTCGGACTAGATGATCATCACTTTCACAGCTTGCAAAGTAAGAGCCATCAGCAGAAAAAGCCAGATGAGACACAGTCTCGTCAAACACGGGTGACCTCCATGCACACACCCACCTTGGAAGTATTTCGGTGCCTTCATTATTATTACCTATCAATTAATTTCTGTATAAAATACATTTCTTTATATTTAAACACTATCAGACTCAGCACTAAAAAAGGAGAATTAAATGCCGCTAAAGAATTTCTAAAGACAAATTACTTCACCAAAGTGCTTATTAAAATGTTGTGTACTAAAAAAAATGAGGGGGGGGGACAAAAGACAATATATTTTCTGATGCTTAGAGTTTTACTGAAGGTATTTTGGGTCTGTAAACAGGGTGAAATTATAAGCAGTAAATGTCGTCTTCCGACATGTAGTTGGAGTTTAAAACAAAGAAAGCTTAACTAAAACTTCATAGGTGTGCTTGCTGTTTTTCTAAAATTAATCATCTCCCTTGTGAAGCCTCAAATAAGGATTAACGTGATTTATACTAATTGAAGCTAACTTAATTTTATGATTTCTTTAAAACTTCATTTTTAAACGCAAAAGTAGAAATCACACCTCATGACAAAATATATCTGCCTGAGTAGTTTTCTTTCACTGTTAGCAAAACTAAACGTCATTTTCTTTCTTTCATTTCTTTTCTATTTTTCAGGCACTATGTTATTGTAGCTCAACCTATACTAGCTTCATGACGCATTGATCGTGGAAATGACTACATTCTTTTGCGCATTCAGAGGGATGGCGTAAAAAAGATTAGCAATACAATTAAGAAATCACATGGAGGGACTCTGACTACATGCAGCTGGTTTCACAGTATAGCAGCTTATCCAAATGACCGACAGTTATTAGGGTACAAAAGTAAAAAAAAATGCCATACCTGAAGGCAATAGGCTACTAAAAATAAAACAAAATCTAACAAGTTGAAAATACGTTTGACAATCACAGTTTTCAAACTCTTAATCATTTTCTTTGGTCCCTTCCCCAAAATAAAAAAGGATTGTGTCGTCTTTAAGAATCAGGAGCGTACCCAGGGGAAATTCCGGTCCACTCCCTTTATGCTCCCTAACATTTGAATATTTTCCAATAGCTTGACATATATTCCTATGTGCTCTACTTTTTTGTGAGGTAATCCCCCTCCCCAGCCCCCAAAATAGATTCCAATGAATGTGCTTGTCCAGAACAGAATAGACTTCATAGAACACAAATCAGGGAAATTTTTGTTGAATCAGGTTTTTGAACCTGCATACAGGGAGAGGATATGCACCAGGATATTTTAAACGAGGACTCCCCCCCTCCGTTTCCAAGAAAATTTAGATATTTTATGAGATATTTTCTGCGTTTTTGCAAAAGACCTAAAATATCTAGATGACATAGTTACCTGAGTCGTCAGATCCCTCACTTTCATCTCCGACATCAAACGATACTTTCTTTGATTTGTTCCTACTTTCACCCAAGGACGAATCCCGATATGATAAGTTGCCCTTCCATAACTGAATCTGTTCACCGCCTATCAGAAGCCGTGTTCCATCCCGATTAAATTCAAGAGAATGAACAGGAAAATCAACACCAAATATAAATTTCTCAACCCACCAGTAGTCTAATTTCTGGAATAAAAATGATTTATGTAAAAAAAAAGAAAATAATAATAAACTTTGAAAAGCCCCAATGATAGCACAAAGGTAAAAAATAAAATACATTGCACAGAAAAGATAAATTGCATGCATAAAAAGTTTGACGTTACAAGGTGATGCGGCAGGTGACAGTCAATAGGAGTTTAAACAAAAAAAAAAGACTAAGGAAGGCTCTCACTTAAATTAATAGTAATTTGAAAATTTTTCCAGAATATTTTCCAGTTGTAAAGGATATTTTCCATATTTAAAGGATATTTTAAAGATATAAAAGAAGTTTCCATATGTAAATTTCCAGATGTAAAAGATATTTTCCAGATGTAAATGATGTTTTCCAGATATAAAGGATACTTTCCAGATGTAAAGGGTGTTTTCCAGATATAAAAGATATTTTCCGGGTGTAAATTACCACACATAAAGGAAATTTACCAGATATAAAGGATATATTCCAGATTTAAAGGATATTTTCCGGATGAAAAGGATATTTTCCAGATGTAGTTTATATTTCACAGATGTAAAGGATATTTTCCAGATGTAAATCCCATACTTCAAAAAAGGGTGCTTTATACTAAAATTTCAATGTACAGACAATCCTGAACAGTCAAAATTCTCTTGGGGGAGGGGTTTCAGATTGGTGTAGACACAACTACTAGTTTTCCAGTACTAGAAAACTAGTACTGAACTAGTTTTCAATGATACAACATATAAACTAATCGGATTATCTTTTTACACTGTTCATGATCTGAGCTAGCTGCAGCCTTGAATTAAATGTACTGTTACGAAGTAACTTGCAATTACTGAAATAAGTTTTGCAAATTGGAAGTAATATTTTTGGAGGATTATTTATTTGTGGAATTTGCAAATTGTAGACCCTCTTTGAAAAGTGCACTGCTCAGTGATACGCAGGAAAGTCTTTTAGGCCGACTTTACACAGGTGGGGTTGGAATCCACTTGGATGCAATAGGGAGGCTCGGCCCTCACTTTAAGATAAGTCTTTTTGCTCTGTTTATTGACTTCTAAAAATAAGATACTGTTAATGATGCAGCGTTTCAAGCAGTTTGATGTTGCCCTAGCTAAATTCAAGAGCTACCCCCTATGGCCTGTGAGAATTATGCAAATAGGAATGGATTCGCACGGAAAGCCCACTTATCTGGGCTTTTGTTACAGTAGTCACGACAAATTTAGGTTAATAGATGCGAATCTTCAAGAATACAACCCCAAAACGATATATTCATCCAAGCCTGCCGTAAAAAAAGCAATTTTTGAACTTGATAATACCCCTGAGATTTATGAAACTCTTTCTAAGACTTTTTTAGCCCTGAAAGCAAGTGATAAATTAGGGTCTAACTCAGTTTCTTCAAGTATCGCCCCAATTTACAGCAAATTAGTTGCAACTGAAGCCCAGCTGGTGAAGACAAATAGTGATCTGCTGGAAAATATTACAAAGAAAGTGACTGAAAAGTTCAATGACCCAAGGTCACTGAAAGAGACTACTGAACTGATAGTCAGCCAGGTTTATGATTCAGTCACCCTCGAGTTTAATCCGAAGTTTGCTCAAATTGAGCAGGCTCTAAGTAGTCTGAGAACTCAAATTGAAAATATGGAGGAGAGGATTAGTAGAATTGAAAAAAAGCTTGATGATTATGATCAAGCGTCCTTGCTTGGTAGTCTTATATTTCATGGGGTAAAGGAGTTACCTGGCGTAGACACTCGCACTACAATATTTCAAATTATAAATAGCAAAATGTCTGTGACAGACCTCTCATCTTCTGATTTGATTAATGTATACCGTCTCCGATTGAATAATCTAACTACACAGCATGAAGAAAGTTCTATTAGAGTTGCTCCGATCGTCGTTAAGTTTTCTTGCAAAGATGTAGCCCGTAGAGTGTTTAAAGCAAAAGCTGAACTTGCTTCAACTGGTGTTTTTGTATCGGACTTTCGCCGGGACATTTTGAACACAGCGAAAGACAAGTATGGTCAGAGAAATGTTTGGTCGGATCAGGGCCAGATTTTGGCAAAGCCTAGTGCAGGGTCAACAGTCATGAAACTCCGTTCTATTACCGCCTGTATTTAGTCTCATATGTTATGATTAGTGTTTTTTACACTTGTTTATTTTGTTTTAAGGCTTTTGCTTGTATTTTCTTCTTTTCTTTTTTTCTGCTTTTATGTGTATTTTTTCTTTCTTGCTTTTTTTTTGTTTTGTTTTTTCATTTAGAGATTTTTGTTTTGGTACGAGATTTCATTTACTCTCGCTGCGTCTATACTGGATGATTTAATGAGCCGACCTTTTCTCCTTGAACAGGTTTTGTCGGCACAAATAGCAAATGATATTGAGCTTTGTATGAACCAAGTTAAATTTAAACAGTTGAGAAACAGTGCTTATGTTCAATGTTCGCAGTTAAACCCCGCAGAAGCCGATTTACTGAGTTTATGTACCTGGAATTGCCACCTAACCACGTGTTATAATAATGTGTTGCAATTTCTCTCTGATTCTCAAGGTAAAGTTAGTTTTATTGGTATACGTGAAAGTTTTTTGAGTCAGGAACACTTTCTCATTGTATTCTTTTCCAAATTATAATTTGGAGATTAAAAACCGGACGTCACTTTATAGAGGGGGAATTGCGTGTTTGATTTCTAAGTCGTTGACATACCATGAAAGAAATGATATTGATGTTTGGATAGAGGGCAAATTCGAAAGTTTTAGTCTGGAATTAGATATGGGAAGTAGTAAATTTTTGATTAGTGTTGTGTACAAACCACCAAGTGATTGGTGAAATCCACCAAAGAATTTGGAAAGTTATTAATTGGGAAAAAAGAATGAAGCTCCTCCTAATTTGCTACTAATTCAAGGTGAACTTGTTGATGATGAAATAAGTATCACGACTAAATTTGCTGAGTTTTTTTCAAGTGTTGGGCAAAATGTACAGGCGCAAGGGTTGGTGAACTTAAATAATGATTTAATGAAAGATGAATTAGTGGATGATAGAGGAACCGGAAATGAAATTGAATTTCAGCCTTGTACTGGAGATGAAATTCTGAAGGTTGTGAAAACAATCAAATCAAATTCAGTAGGGATAGATGGCATTAATCCGAAAACTTTTAAGTCAGTGATGTGTTATTCTATGCCATGCCTAGTCCATATAATCAATTTTTCCCTCCGAACCGGTATATTCCCTGATGCGCTTAAAAGGGCAAAAGTAACCCCCCTTCACAGGTGGCCCTAAGCTAGAAATTGAAAATTATAGACCCATGTCAATCCTATCCTTGTTTTCGAAAATATTTGAAAAAATTGTGCATAAAAGGCTTTATGATCACCTTATGAAAACGGGGATGTTAAGTGAAAACCAGTTTGGCTTTAGGAAAGGTCACTCGACGTCGGACGCCGTGCATTCCCTTTGTGATATTGTAAATAAATGCTTTGAACGTGGTGAAATCCCTTTGACTGTTTTTATCGATTTTAGAAAAGCATTCGATATAGTGGATTTTAATATACAACTCAAACGTCTACAATCCCTTGGAGTTCGTGGTAACTATTTAAAGTGGTTTAATAGTTTTTTAAGTGGTAGATCTATTCAAGTTGTTTTAAATGATGTGTTTTCTTCTCCTTTTCAAGTGACTTGAGGTGTGGTGTGTTTCTCAGGGGTCTGTTTTGGGACCATTTCTGTACCTTGTGTATGTTGATTCAATGCGTTTCTACTTACCTGAGTTTTGTATTACGACTTTTGCGGATGATACAGCTTTAACTGTGTCTAGTCAATCCGTCGATGATTTGTTGTTGAAAGTAAATAGGGTATTAAAGGCATTCTTTGTATTTACAAGTTTGAGCCTTTTGTCAGTGAACGTTAATAAAACTAATTTTATGATTTATAGGAGAGTTGGTAAGCCTCCATGTGTTGATAAAAATATGTTTTTTAACGGTAGGCCTTTGTCACAGGTGCATGAAGTGCGTTATTTGGATTCCAGCTTGATTGTAATCTATCTTGGAAGAACGATAGTGATCTTGTTGCAGCTAAAGTTGCTAGAGATTTGGGAATTTTGCGTCGATTAAAGCATGTTTTACCATTATCAGTTCTTTTATTATTATGTCACACCATTGTTGCACCTTATATTTCTTATGGATGTGTCCTTTGGTCTAGTAATTTCTATGTAAATTTTAAAAGAGTGCAGATCCTACAAAATAAAACAGCACGTCTTCTTGGTAATTATGTAGAAAATGTGAATGATACCGCGTCATGTTTTAAGAAATTACGAGCGCTTAACATTGGTCAGATTCGAGACTATCAAGCTGCTGTTTTTGCTTATCGATATTGCAATGATGTATGTCCCCCAGTTTTTACCAGTTTCTTTCGAGTAAATCGTTCGCTCCATGGGTATGAGACTAGAGAGGCAGATAATTTGATTGTTGAGTACCGAGACACCACACGTGCAGCTTTCGGAATTAGGTATTTAGCTCCGGCCATTTGGAATGATATCCCAGCTGGCATTAGGGAGGCGGAACATATTGGGTCGTTTAAAGTAAAATTAAAAAAACATTTATTGGGAGTGGGGAGATAATTCTTTTTTTTTATTATTATTGTTAGCCTTTATTTATATATATATTCTGGTGTTAAGGGGTTATTTGATTGAGTGTTTTTGTCCTTTATTTTTTTTTTTTTTTATTATTATTATTAAATTAGGTTGAGAATCAGAGGATTGCAGCCGTCCAACATCAGGCTGTTTGAGCCTTCCCCCGGGCGGTTGTGTGTATTTAGTTTTTGTAATTTAGTAGTTACTAAAGAGAGAGTTCATTCTAATTTCTATATTGCTGAACCTCGCAATTCACAATGCATTTCCTGCATTGTTTTTTATGGCTTATTGTTAAAAATTCTATTTATGGTTAGTAATCTCTCTAAATTGATGGGAGAAATATGGGAAGCAATTGGATGTTCCATTTTTTATTTAACTTAATAAACAAGTAATTTTTCCTCTAGTCTATTGTCCCTCTAAAAACTAAGAAAAATCCAACAGGAAGAATCATTTTAGTTGTGTTCACCATTTCATTCAGAATCCCTAGAGTAAATTGTTTTGTTTTTTTTGCGCAAAAGGATCAAACAAATATTGAAGCAGGAAAAAACTTTAAAACCTCGAAAGTTTTTTATTGCAAAAGCACTATTTTGCAGATGATGCATTATGAAGCGGTAGGACTGAGCAAATTAACAAATTAAAACAATGGATACAATCATTTTTGTAGAAAACATATCCACGCAGATTAAGTGCATCAAAAAAGAAAAGAAATCCAGTGACTCACAAAATATTCAATGAATCAGTCAAACTTGAAAAAAAAATTCCATTCTTCATTCGAATTCCTTTTCAAGAGTACGGAAAGACAGTGCGGTCTTAAAAACTGATCAAGTTAAATGTACAAGCTTTACTCATATATACCCAAGTATCCAAAGGGAAAACTGCATAAACAGATTTGTGCTTTAAAGAGGATGGATTACTAGGGTTATAGCAAAAAATTCAAATGCTTATATTTCATGGTAAGAAAAAAGAGGCAAAAATAACACAATAATTAGAACAGGGAATAAGATGAATTGAAAAAGTAGGTAAACAAGAATTCAATTAAAAGAGGAACAGAAACTTAAAATAACATCTGTTAGCCTGCAATTCTCCTTGTTTTCTAATTGCATGTGTACAAAAAGAAACAATGCAATTAAAGGGCGAAATTTCTACAAGTGCCATATAGTGATACCAATAGTAAATTTTGCAAGAATGCTAAATAATAATAAGAATGAGAAAGTGACTTTTTTTTTCTACTTATGGTTGATCTATCACCCTTGCCACTCCCCCAACGCCACATCTTCTATGTAGCGAGGTGCGTAACACCACCACGTATCTTGATTAAGTAAAACATCCCTGATCAAAATCTGAATTTTAAATCATAAACACCTCTGCTGCAAATATATAAGAAGATACCAATAACGAGTAGGTCTTACATGTGGTGTGTTTTGTAAAGGTAAAGGCGAAGGCTCAAAATATACAATTTTTCTTCCATATGCAGCAGCAATGATTCCAGTGTCATTAGAACAATCAATACATCCAACAGCTGCATCATCTGATGCCGGAATGATCTGTACTCGCTCAAAACTAACAGCTAATATTACTATATTTGAACCAGACCCATACGCCTGAAAATAAAAGAACATTATAATCTTTACTTTCAAAAATTATAAAAGAAATCAAAAATTTACTGGCATTCTCAAAATATTGGGAAATTAATAAAACATTTTTATTCATGTTAGCTTTCCTTGAGTCGTCATCTGACAATACGCAGCAGTTTGGTAATTATCTATTTTTAAAATAAGAATGTTGTCTTCTTTCAAAACAACAATGAGAAACTTTTGTTTAGAATAATCTTTGGAGAGAAGCCATTTCACAAGGCGACATTACACTGAACAAAGCTCTCTTTTAGGTACTCACTTGAATTCCCTAATGTAAGATTTACTAAACGAGTAGCACTGTGGTGAGCTTATCTCATCAGCTTAACTCTGCAAGCCATTAGCCTAGACAGCTCTCCTAGTGGAGGACAATACATATGTTTCTAAAGCACTGCCCTAGACACTATATTAAAGTGCCTTTGTAATGGCAACACTGTATTGGTAAAATATTTACCTGATGTTTTCATGCTGATTACTTGATTTTGGATTCATTTGATAATTGCAATATGGGTTTTTAGGGCAAGGGCAATATGGGGGAAAATTTCTGCAGGAGAAACTTCCATTGGAAGGGGAGGGATCCAGAAAAAATTTTCCACATAAGAGGGATTTCCGGTATAACCTGAAAAACGATCAGAAATTAAATAAAAAGACAAATGTTTTTTGTTTTTTTTAGAATAAAGTATGCTAAGGAGAATTTTTTAGGTGGAATTGTGAGCAAAAACTTTCCTGGGGGGAATTTACAGCAACGATGAAATTGTCCAGTAGTAATTTCCCCGGGAGGAGAGCATCTTATGCGGGAGAACTTTCAAGGAGGATTTTTTTTTGGGGGGGGGGGATTTCTATTGAGGAGTAGGCGGGTTTCCCAGCATTACTTGAAAAACAATTAAAAATTAAATTTAAAAAAAAAACAAGTTTTCACCTTAAAGTAAGGAGCAACATTAAAATTTAAAACGAACAGAAATTATTCCGTATGTGATGGGGCTGCCTCCTCCTGAATACCCGTGCTTTCCACTAAAGTTATACATTTTGTCCCAGTTCTTAAAGAACAACTCTTGAAACAAAAGGACCATTTAATTAGAATAAGGAACTTTTCCAAAAGTACTTAGAAAATTTACCTTGAAGAGAATTGTATTGAGGAGGAGGCTCTTCTCCTCATATAAGGAATAGTTTCTGTTTTTTCTTTTAGTTTTAATGCCACTCCTTATTTCCAGTTGAAAAAACTTTTCTTTTTTTTAATAACTCAAAAAGGTGTACCTTTAATTTCTCAGGAATGGTTAATGCTGCTAAGTTGAAGCTCATGGAGATTCTGGGGGGACTAAATAGTGTTTTGTTTATTGACTACCTTCAAACACGTTTGAACTGACAATTTAATTTTTCAGAATGAATTTAATTCAAAGCATCATAACAAAATTCAATCTTTGATCACCTTATTTTTTGTAACAGATGCACATCTACATAGCTGTATTTTCTCTGAAACTGGGAGGTTACAAAAATAGCTTTTTGATAATTCTAAACAAACTGGCTTATCTCAGAATGGTTACTTTATATCATTTCGACCCTACAAGGGTGTTGTTTTGCAAGAGATTTCTATTCAGATGAGCCCTATCATATCATTTTCTACAACAACTGATTGAATAAAATCGCTCATGGGAAAACTATGAAAATCCTTCCTGACAAAAAATATGTTATTTGTATTTTTGCAGACAAAAGGTTTCCATCAAGGTAGCACCTTTTTTGGGGAATTTTCACTTTTTCCTAAAATGTACAGATTTTTTTATGCTATCAACTTTTAGTAGATACATAGACAATTAATAAATTTATTGTAAGTACAAATAGCAGATTCTATATTGAACTGACTTGTGGTATCACTGTTTCCTTGCCTTTGTACCTTTTCTCCTTTTTTTTCCTCTCTCCTTCTTCATTGAGCTCAACTCCAGACCCTTCATAAACACGACCCAACAAAACAAAAGCCTATAAGTACATGAGCAAGACAAGAAGTATGTATGTATAAAGGGGACACCACTACATAAAAAGCATATGTTACAAGTTCATCTAGTCGAGGGTAAAATGGGTATTCTCTATGGCAGATAGCTCCATCCATTATTTATTCAGAATAATTTTTATTTATTCCAAGCCTTACTCCTAGCTTTTAGTTGTATAAACTTTACCTTTTTTTAAATTAAGAAATAAAGCAAAGTGAAAACAGCACAAACTTGCCTATAATATATTGAAATTATAGAAAGCAGGGGGTTGGAAACTGAAAACTGATTTTATTAGCTATAATTGTAAAACTACTGAAGTAATCATTAATAGATAGCCTTAGGTAATTACAATATTGTTACTTACTGAAAATGGTATTCCTTCTACACTTCCAACAGCATAACATTTGTTTGAAGTATTGCAGGCACCTATAAAAAAAAAAAAATCTAGAATAATATATTGATGATAATGTGAATGCCTCACTACAAGGCTAATAAAAACCTGCACACAGGAGGGAGGGTTAGAATCCTACATCCATTTCATGCAATTTTAGAATATTCTAAGGGTAGCATCCTGAAATTTTTCAGGAAAACTGATTAAACAGCTGAAAATAGGGATATTGAGCTCAAAATTAATTTTTTTTAAGCATTAGTCCCTCTAGAAGATGGAGATTAGCTACTTTTTTTTAAACTTCCTTCATTAGATTAATTGCAGTAAGGAGAATTAATTTTATGAGTTATTGATTATTAGATGAGCCATATTAACACACCAAATGTCTAACTCATTTCAGGTTTATGCCTTCTTTGTGGCAAGCTAATTGGGATAATGGTAGAAAGGCTAATCTAAATATGAATATAGCAATGGGGGCCCAGCAGCTTTGCCGACAGGCCTTGGCACTCAGCACAAAGCAGGCTTCTATATTCTCACTGTTGCTTGTCTTCTAAACGCAGACAATTTGAGCCTTTTCTTGATGCCACAATCTCCAAATAGACCTTAAGTTAGAAGTAGTGCCTTTGTAAAATCACTTTTTTTTAAAAAACCTTTATCTTTTGCCTCTACCTGTCATTTACCTACCTTTTGTCATTATGAAAGACATATCACCATACCTTTTTTTCTTTTAATTGTTCAGGTGTTGGGACAGAAACTTCTTTTTCTCCCAACAATTTATCTAGTCCTGGTTTTTGATTTTCAAAGGTATGGTAGGCATTGATGACCTTATCCATGTCGAAATCCAAAACCTAATAATCATTTTCAATTCATTTAGTTTGTTTTACCCTTAGTTTGCTTGTCTTTCATCATTACAAAATTCATATTGCCAAACCTTTGTTTTTTAACAAAGGTATGGTAGGCATTGATGACCTTATCCATGTCAAAGTCCCAAACCCAATCATCATTGCTATCATTTTCAATTTTGGTATGTTTTGATTCTTGCTGTCCAGGTTGATTTTCATTGACTTGCTCACATGTTTGGTGTTGCATGTCTTCTAACCATGTGTGTCTGCACTTCATTTTCATTTTTGACATGCTGCCACTGTTCTTCTAACCACATGTGTATTTGCTCATTCCAGGCAATCTAATGGTCCTAAGTCAATTTTAAATCCTTGGTCAACCTGCATGAGACTCTAAGCAGGTGTGACTTGCTAAAAGATAACAAACCATGTATTGGTCTAATAAGAGAAATACCCAGATACTCCTGCCATTTACCCACACCAAATTAACCAAACACTTGGAAAACTATAGGCTCTATCACTATCTTAGCTCTATGACTATCTGAGAAGCAAACTTGGCATTAAGTCCCCCCATTATTAAGATCCTCCATCATATGAAGTGCTTTTCCCTATGCCTGATCTGTCAGTAAGTGAAGTAGTGGTTTTCAATAGCCTTGAGAACCTCAATGTAAATAAGTCAAAGGGACCAGACGGTGTTCATCCACGTCTTCTTAGGGAGTGTCGAAAAGCTCTCAGCTACCCCCTGTGCATGCTGTTCCAGTTATCTCTTCAAAATGGGGAACTACCGCATGATTGGAAAACATCTTATATAACCCCAATCCATAAAAAGGGAAAAAGAGACTCAGCAGAAAATTACCGTCCTATAAGCATCACCTCTGCAGTTGTTAAGGTGCTTGAGAGATTTGTTAATAAAGCTCTAATTGAACATCTGGAGGTCAATAATATCCTTTCCACATCACAACATGGATTCAGATCTGGTAGATCTGTGGACACTAACCTTATCCAAACATATGAATTAGTGACTACACTGCTTGATGAGGGTTTTCCTGTCGACATGATTCTTCTTGATCTGTCCAAAGCGTTTGACAAAGTTTGTCATGAATTCCTCATAATGAAATTGAGGGCTGCAGGTGTCAACAATGGTGTTGTACAGTGGATTATGGGCTTCCTTTCTGAAAGATCACAGAGTGTCAGAGTTTTTGATTTGCAAGGAACTCCTCATTTCTCTTCTCCCAAAACTGTATTAAGTGGCGTGCCCCAGGGCACTATTCTTCGACCAACACTTTTCAACTTCTATGTTAACAAACTACCCACCCTTCTTTCAAATCTTATTACCCTTTACGCTGATGACTCAAAACTAGTGGGAAAAGCAGCTACTCCCTCTGACCAGCAATCAATTCGAACAGATCTTGATAGTCTAGAAAGATGGGCTAACATGTGGCTTCTGACTTTCAATGTTGACAAATGCCATGTAATCCATTTTGGCAAAAATAACAAGCATCATAAGTATTTCCTTCAAGACAACTTCCTTTCTGCTGTTTCTGGTGAAAGAGATCTTGGGGTTATTGTAGATCACCAATTAAAGTTTAGCAGCCAAGCTAAGTCTGTTTCATCTCCTGCAAATAAAACCCTTGGTATCATAAAAAGAACCATCTCCAGCTGACACCCTAGAGTTCTTATGAAGTTATATAAGGCGCTTGTACTTCCAAGCCTGGAGGTTGGAATGTCATTGGCAGCCCCTTTCTTCAAAAAAGATAGGAAGTTGCTTGAGGATGTCCAGTGTCGTGCCACTAAGATGGTTACCAACATGAATAAACTTCCATACAAAGAAAGACTACATTGTTTGAAGCTGCCAATGCTGACATACCGACAGAAAAGGGGTGACATTACTTTAACCAAAAAAATCCTCTCTAAAAATACCCTTCCTGGTTTCTTTGCACAGCCCTTGCATTCTGGTACTAGAGGACATTCTCTGAAGCTCTCCATGCAGCATTCCACGAGTAGACATAGAAGCCACTTCTTCAGCCAAAGAATCATCAATATGTGGAACCAGCTCTCTGAAGAAACAGTTTCTGCTACTTCAACTGACATGTTCAAGTCCCACCTTGATAGGGAATGGCTCTGCCAGGAATTCCTTTACAATTGGGAAGCTGCAGAGTCCTCCACAAGAGTCTAATCTAACAGCCACAATCTACACCAAACGAATTCTTTTTTCTCATGGAGCATCACAAGGATGGATATACCTTATATTGCTCCAAGCTGCAATTTAAGGTAATTATTAGGATTGTATCAAAAGGAGGCTAGTTCATTTGTTAATAGATATGTCTATTATCTATTCATGTGTCATAGCTAGGGCAGTAGAACCAAGGTAGACAGTGCAACAAATGCAAGGATAACTCAAAGAAATTTTAGCAACGTGTTTCCAGTAAAAGACCTGGTTTGCAATCAACATCTAAACTAACTACTGCTTTAGAAGCTGAACTAACAGATATCAGAGAAATTGCAGATGAACTGAACTGCCAGTTTTTAGTAGTATATCAGATACAGACCTACCCACTATTGAATCTACGCAAATCCCCCATCCAATGCAGCCTATTAAGACATATAGTCTAAATATCCTCAAACAAATTAAACTGCTAGATGTCAACAAATCAGTTGGGTCAGAGAGACTATACCCCCATCTTTTGAATGAAGTTTCTGAAAACATTTCCATGCCACTCATGCCAATTATCCCAAGTTTCCCTCTGTACCAAGGAAATGCCAACAGATTGGAAAACAGCATTTGTTACCCTTTGTTGAAGAAGGGAAATAAAGCCAGAGTAGAAAATTACTGTCCCATAAGTGTTACTTTTGTTGTGGCTGAAACCCAGAAATTGGTAAATGGCTTTGTCATGAAGCACCTCAAACTCAATGGAATACTATTGCCTAGCCAACATGGATTTAAACCAGGGAAGTCAGTAGAAACAAATTTACTGAAGACATATGATGCAATGAAGACCTGATTTATCATGGCCTATGTGTGGATATTTGATTGATTAATCTTACTGATGCATTAGAGAAAGTTCTACATCCACACCTAAAATAAAATTCATCTTGCATGGAATTAGTATAGACTGGTAGGTTGAATCTCGTAATATTTTTTACTAAAGAAGGTTAATCAATGCTGTCTTAGAGATGTGAAGCCACTAGTGGTGTCCTGCAAGCTTGTGACTTGGGACCTAACCCACTCAATATCCATATAAGTGATATTTTTTAACTGGCTAAAAATTTGTCTTGCTGTCTATGCTGAGAGTTTAAAGCTGTTTTGTGTAGTCAGCCATGAGTTATCACAAGCAAATTCTCACAACTGGGGAACAACATGACACATAAAGATTTGTCCAACCTGCTATGAAGTGTGATTTAAGGTAATGAATTTCAACATTGAGAAATGTAGCATTATATATTTTTGCAAGTCCAGTTTAGGTTAAAATCATACTATGGTCAATCCAGAGACATGTCTTATGATGAATGTTTGAAGGAGCTGAGATCATCTACATTAATGTACTGAAGCTAACTTAAGATCATATAGACTACTTCGTAAAGTGAATTTGAGTACAATAAAGCAAAAAAGTAAAATTTTCAACAATACCTGTAAGTACTTGATAGCACCGCATTTTTAAAATTTCATTCAAGCATTGCTAAATTTTTGAAATATCGATCTTTGATGATTCTGATGTGAAATACGACATCTATACAAAACCAGACGGTAGGCACGATAAACCCACAAAATTCCACCAAAGTATAGAAATTCATTAAGATCTTGATTGCACTTTCATGGTTCCAGCCTTTGGCCTAGGAACCCAAAACATTATTATTTTTCTAATTCAATACCTAGTCTTGTAGTTTATGGAATTCAAATTAAGATGACACAAGACACACACTGTCTTGACAATAACTAATTAAGTGGCTTCTCATGGCATCCAAACTTATTTTTCATGTAGTCTAAGCCACAAAGGTATCTTTGTGATTATCGTGCTGATGAAATTCCTTAGGAATCTTTCCTAAGTATGACCTAGTATGGCCGCACGAGTAGCTGGTCCATCCCCGTTAAGATACTTTGCTGGAGGATTCCTGAAAGCCTGTGGTAAAAACTCCTTCGAAATTAACCACCTTTCCCCGCAAAATGCATTCTCAACTGTAACATGTTTGTATCAGGAGACACACTCTTCAGCTCTCTCCCGGGCTATGGTTTGGCAGACGGTTAAGTGCCAAGCCGCTCGATAAATTGCGAGAGGTGTGGAGATCCTTAGCCAACAATTGTCCCATCCACCACCCGTGATGTCAGAAGCCACCAATTGGCTCTAAGTCAGCCTTTGACCATGTTGATTCATGTCTTTACTTCCCCAATGTGCCTCTTCCTCCAATGTGTGATTTTTTCCTTCATGTTGTCTCGTGGGGCTACTTTTTACCGTGTGCCATAGGATCCACACAAATATGATTTGTCTCAACCTTTTTTCCGTCTGTGTTTCCATGCTTCAAATTACGATAATATGAAATGGTATAAAATTTTTTTATTATAGCTTGTTCAGGTGTAAGGCACTCTTAACACGGCACAATAGGGAAAAAAGAGTTGCCTCAGCAAAAGGTAACGTTGCAGTTAAATAACGCCCCAACTCCTCATGGCAGCAAAACGATAACGGCAAGACGAGGATCAAATAGCCCAAATTGAAACTCTAATACCCCTAACAACAGAAAATATATCATCCCTATGCGCAAAATTTGAGATTATTTTTCCTTCTATTAGTTTTAGAGCAATTTTGTCGGAAAAAAATAATTTTGCTTATTAAAAGCTTTATACGAAGTAATATTTGTTTCTTTCCCTGTATAAGCACATTTTTTCCAGTCAACAGGCACACGAAGACAACGTTTAAGTTGAAACATAAGCATAGCCTCAGCTATTTTTATCTGGGAGCGGGGGGGTAACGTCCGTTGATTTTGACCAAGTGCTAGAAAGTGATAAGGGCCATAATTCTGCAGATTTTACAGAAAGTGTGGACCTCTGCCTGGATTGATGAATATAACATTATATTTTGGAAAACTTCACACATTTCTTGCCTAAAGCCAAAAAGGATTGTTTCCGCTAGCAACTGAGCCAGAGCCTAGAGTGTGTAAGTTAAAGACAAGTTTCGTAGTCTATATTAGAGAGGACTATCTGAGCTTGTGCAGTCAAGTTTTCTTTTTATCGAGCCATGTTTCTTCTTTTGACTGTAAAACTGTGTTCTACTTTCAGTTGAAAAAAACTTATTTTTTAAAACTTAATTTCTGATTGTTTTTTAATAACGCCCAGATACTTGGCTCCACCTACACGGGAAAATCCTCTCCCCACAGAAATATCCTCTGGACAATGCAATTTTGGTGAAATATTTACCCCAGACAATTACCCTTAACATCTCCACGCGTAAAATCCAATCGAGAAAGAGAAAACTAGACACGGAAATTACGTGTAGGATTTCTGGCAAATTCACTCAGTGTAAAATTTTCTCTGAACCGTTCACCCCCTTGAAACTTTCCTCTTCATGGAAAATTCTCCCCGCGTAAAATCATCCCACTAGAAAATTCGTCCTCCCCTCCCCACCCGAAAAATGTACACATGCTTCCCAAAAACAAATACTATATGTAAACAATGGGCTGATTTTATAACTTAAAAACCTTTCCCCAGGGGCTGTAGGGTGTCATTTTATTTCCAAAGACATAGTTATTGGGCCTTTTAACTATGCTAAACAAAAAAGCTATCTCAAAATTTTGATCGTACGATTTTGGGAAAAAAGTGGCGTGGGAGGAGGCCTAGTTGCCCTCCAATTTTTTGATCACTGAAAAATGGGACTAGAACTTTTATTTTTTTATAATGAACCCTCTCCCGACGTTCTAGGTCCACTGAGTCGATTAGATCACCCCTGGGAATAAAAAACAACAAACAAACACGCATCCGTGACATTTTTTTCTGGCAAAAACTACGAGTTCCATGTTTTTGCAGACACAAGCTTGAAACCTCTACAGTAGGGTTCTCTGATACGCTGAATCTGATGGTGTGATTTTTAATAAAATTCTATGGCCTCAAGGGGCTTTTTTTTTAAATAAGAAAAATTTTCTTGGGCTCGTAGTGTTTGATGGGTAATACTAAATTTAATGAAACTTATATATTCGGAATCAGCATAATAAGTTAATTCTTTTGATATATTTATTGGTATTAAAATTCCGTTTTTTAGAGTTTCGGTTACTATGGAGACGGTTCCTTTATTACTTGTAGTTTGTTACCACGAACCGTTTGATTACCCATGAAAATCCAAACAGGAATCATTGAAATGTTGATCCTTTATCTGCGTGACCAAAAATATTGCATTCATAAAACTCTACAGTTTTCATGAAATTCGTATATAAAGGGAACTGCCCCCTTCTTATCACCTTGCTCATTAAACAAAAGTTTTTTAGTACTTCGAGAAATCTTTTTTCTAATTGTAAATTTTCTTCAAAAGTTTGGACTAAGGCCCAACTTCAGTAAATAGTAAGGATCTCAGGAGGAGACAGTCCCCTTCATATAAAGAATAATCTGTTCAAATAGGTTTCAAATCTGTTCCTTGCTTTCAGTTGAAAAGCTATTTTTTTATTTAACTTCTGATTTTTTTCCAAATCGTACCCAGGCCTAATCAAGGTATAGTTTGAGGTACCAGTCCCTTAGAACCAGTACCAGTCCTTGTGTAAATCAATAATTATACGTTGATTGGTATCGTCCTAGTTTAAATTTATAATTTCAATTTGGGATAAAATTTGAATCTACTTAAAAAATTGGCGATGAATAGTAATTTTGGTAAAAAATCCTTATTAACTTTACTATTAAAGAATTTCGATTGGATGAAAAGGAGTATTATTGTTTGTATGGATGGAAATTCTGTGAGACTTTTGATCTTCTATAAGTAAATCCATCACAACCATTACAATAGGATTAAATGCTTGTTTTTGAAAAATGATGGTCGTGAGAAGATTGTCCCAAATTTACTTTCGACTCTTAAAAGAGCACTATAACTTCCAATCAAACATGTCCTATCCAAAGTTTATACGGCCACCCATTCCATAAAATCCTTTTATGCCTTCGGGGCATAACTTATAACCCTTGTCCCCAGGTTCTGAAGGGCTATTTCAACCCCGAAGATTTATTTATATGATATTTCGACTATTTTGAACAAAATGCCTATCTCAAAGTTTCTGCCGGGTTCATTTGGGGAAAAAAGAGATGGAGGGGGCTAGTTGCCCTCCTATCACTTTTGACTCTTAAAAAGGACACCTGGACTTTTGATTTCCAGTTGATCGTGCCGCATTCGAAGTTTCTAGGACGACCCTTTACCAAAGCCTTAAATGTGAACAATTTGCAACTAATATAACTTATAACCCTTGCCCTGAAGACCGTGAAGGGGGGGGGGGGGGTTGTCATTTCCAAATACATAATTACTGGACCTTTCAAATATAATTAAGGGGGGGGGAGACTAGTCGCCCTTAAATCACTTTCGACTATTAAAAAGAGCACTAGAACTTTCAGTTTCGAATCCAATGAGCCCCTTCCAAAGTTTATGCGACCGCCCTTTCCATAAAACCTTATATGCCCCCAGGGGATAATATTCAACTCTTGCACTAAAGGCTCTCGAAGGGAGGGGCAAACTTCAAAGACAAAATTACTGGACCTTTAAACTTCAATGAACAAAATGGCAAGCTAAAAATTTTGATTGGATGTATTTGGGGAAATGATGGGGGAGCGGGAGGTTGCCCTTCAATTGATTTCAACTTTTAGAAAGAGAAATAGAACTTGTAATTTCCAATCGAATGAGCCCCTTTTGAAGTTTCTACGACAGCTCTTTCTAGACGAAGTGCCCTCGTTAAAAAAAATAAAAAAAATAGATATACATATCACAGATTGTGCACGCATCGCTCTTTACTTAGGCATCACACTTGCTTTACACATAATTTTTGACTATATTTTGAACAGATGACTATCCTAAAATTTCTATCAGATGACTATCTTACAATTTCTATCAGATGCATTTCGGAGAAATAGGACGTGCGGGGGGAGGGGGTAGCTGCCCTAGATTACTTTCACTCTTAAAAAAGGCACTAGAACTTCGGAATACCAATCTAGTGAGCCCTTTCCACTGCTTATACGACCACCCTTTCTTTGAAAACCTTATATACCCCCAAGGAATAGCTTACAAACCATGCCCTGAGGGCTCTGTGGGGTTGTCATCCTCAAAGACATGATTTCCAGACCTTTCAACTACGCTGAACAAAACGGCCATCTCAAAATTTTGATTGGATGTGCTTGGAGAAAGGACGGGCTTTAGTGGGCTGGTTGTCCTCCAATCACTTGCGATTATAAAAAAGGGCACTAGCCTTTCCAATTTCCAGTCGAATGGACCCCTTTTGAAGGATTATGACAAATTATTCTATACCAAGTGCCTTGGTCTAAGACCCCCCTCCCGAAAAAAAGCGAAAAATGAGACATTGTGCCAACATCGCTCTTTACTCAGGCAGCGCTATTGTGCTGCCTATAATGATACCTTCCTAGCTAGCGGGTTTGTTTGTAGTTGATATTTTTCGAACATTTATAGCCTTGTCATGGCTCTAACATTATTCTGCAGGATATTTTACGGTTCCAGCTGATTTTGAAGTTTGTTTCAGGATTGCCATCAGTTTTAACTTATTTTTCAGTACCAACAATTCATTGTATACGCAAACCCCCCAAAAAATATTCTTTTTTCCAGCAGCATCTGTAACCTAGTAAAGAATGAACTCCAGTTAATAGTAACCAAAAATTCAAAAAATCTATTATGAGCAAAACTGTCAAATAAGGAAGAATCGCCGTTTGAAGCTGATTCAGAAAGGATAACTGTTATTTTGCCAAATCTTAATAGTGATGCATTATGTATTCTGGATGAGTTGTCAAAATTAACGGATATTTGAGGTAAATTACAGATAAAATGACTCAACTTCAAATATTTCATTGCTGCTATGCCTAAATGTGTAAATGGCATTTCCACACTTTTGAGATAAACCATTTGCCAAGCTGGTCTGAAGGGAGGAGGTAGGGCCATCGGGACAATATTTAGTCATATTATACGTTTAACAGTGTGTGTGTGAAATTGAAAGGTGTGAAACAGAGAGACCGCCAAGTTTACATCGTTGTTCTTAGTGGTCCTCCAATTGCCCCTCTTCTCTTCATAATGTATGTGAATGACATCTATTGAGCTATTTTCGGTCTGGCAGTGGAAATCGTCAAAGGGTATGAAACATATTAGCCGACGAAATCTGTTACATTGTAAGATGATGATGGGAGCTTTTCAGTTTCGGATGGTACTTTAGCCCAGCTTTTGGGAACGCTAAGTTATGATTCAAAAAAAGAAAGATGGAGAAAAGGGCAAGACTAAATGAAATAAGCATGAACCATTACAAATGTGATGTTGTGGTCTTAGGCCGTCAGCTGTGTTTTATCCCTAGTTGGATGAATTTATGGCTAGAGAATCAGTTATTCGGCGGAAGAAATTCATGAACAAATTGTACAGAATGTCTATTCTATGGTTTCAAGTCTGATTTTTCTGTTCATTTTGCTCTTCCAGTGCCGTTGTCACATGCATCATTATCTGGTAGGCATGAGGTAAAAAAGTCCACATTCCAATCAGCTGTTAAAACTGTATTTCCTGCAGGTGTTTGAGCTTTCATTATTATTATTTTTAATAAGCCGTTGTAGTGCTGTAGGGACGTAAGGACCTGACTATTTCAAAGAACGTGGTTCTCTCTTTTTATTCATCTCTAGATGATATCAATATTCGGTGTCATAAACGGTATGGAAATAAATCAGACATGCCTATTCGAAATATGTGCTGGGTGAGGAGTGAAGAGGAAGGGGTGAATTTATGTACTTAAAAACCTTTCTGGTAGTGGTATCAGTTGGAGAGATGACTATTTATACCTCGACAGATGCCTGCTGTTAGAGTTTTTGGTTGAAAGATGTCTTTATATTTTATTGACCAAACCGACAATTCTCACATCCCTGGATAATGAAACATACATTTTAATATCCGCCAACATTTTCGTCGATTGACGCCACTGCTTCCTAGGTTTCAACTGGAGCTGTAAATTTAAACAAGGCCTAATTCAAAATAGCGAATTTTGTATAATCTAGAATTTTAGAGAAAGAGAAAAACATACGATAGATGACATACGAAACTAGACATACATTGACATTAAAAAAAAAAAAAAAAAAAAAAAAAAATGTTGTAGTGCTATCCCTACGACTATTTAAAAGTTGCAATCCCTGAAACTTGCTCTTTTTACAAGAGACCAACACCACTTTTCAAAGTTTCTACAACTCCTTCTATACAAAGTGCCCTGATCTAAAACCAAAAAAATAAATAAATATAATATTGTGCCCATATCGCTCTTTACTTAGGCAACGGTATTGCGCTGCCTATGATACATATTTAGCTATAAGAGAGAGACGAGGAGAGGGTGGAGGTAGACATTGATATATAATCTTCAAGGCTGTGTCCAGGACCTTTGTTTGGAGGGACATAAAACTTTAAAAAACACATCAAAAATGTGTTTTTGTGCATTTGTTTTTACAATCTTTCGTAATACATGTACAGACTTTTTTCAGGCTTAATAAAATCTCAATATTCAGAGTTGTGAAAGATATAAGTTTGACCACCGAGTCGTTCCTTGGACCATTGTTATTTGGTTGGTGGGAACTGTCCTTTGAGTGTCGTACTTTCTCTTCTGTTTCTATTGAAAGTAGAGCTCCTCAGGGAATTCACCTGGAGCAAGTTTTAATTCGTATCAAACAGTTCGTGGTAACGAACTGTAGTAAGGAGCGACCCGGCTCAATAGTAACCGAAACTAAAAAAAATGGAATTTTGATACCAATAGTTACATCAAAAGAATTGCATTTTAATGCTGATTTTAAATATATAAGTTTCATCAAGATTGGTCTTACCCATCAAAAGTTACGAGCCTGGGAAAATTTGCCTCATTTTAGAAAATAGGGAGAAACACCCCCTAAAAGTCACACGATCTTAACGAAAATCACACCATGAGATTCAGCGTATCAGAGAACCCTGTTGAAGAAGTTTCAAGCCCATATCTACAAAAATGTGGAATTTCACATTTTTTGCCAGAAGACAAATCACGGATGCGTATTTTTTTTTCCAGGGGTGATCGTATCGACTCAGTGGTCCTAGAATGTCGCGAAAGGGCTCATTCTAACGGAAATTAAAAGTTCTAGTGTCCATTTTAAGTGACCAAAAAAATGGAGGGCACCTAGGTCCCCTCCCACGCTCATTTTTTCCCAACAGTCACCGGATCAAAATCCTGAGATAGCCATTTTATTCACCATAGTCGAAAAACTCAACAACCATGTCTTTGGGGATGACTTACTCCCCCGCAGTCCCCGCGGGAGGGGCTGCAAGTTACAAACTTTGACCTGTGTTTATATATAGTAATGGTTACTGGGAAGTGTACAGACGTTTCCGGGGTATTTTTTTTTGGTTGGGGGTGGAGAGTTGAGGGGTTACGTGGGAGGATCTTTCCATGAAGGAACTTCGCATGGGGGATGAGACTTTCAATGGATGGGGTAGTTAAGATACCCCCAGGAGTGCCAATTCACAGAAATAAAAGAGGGGGGAAGGGCAAGGATTGTTTCCAAAGAAGCGACAAGGGAGGACACAGCCCCCTTTCACCCTGCCACAACCTCCATGACACCACTATGCTTGATCCGAATCACACTACAAACGAAAACAAATATTACTAAGAAACTTCTTAAAAACAAAAAAAAGACGGTCTTGAAAATGGCATAACAAAACTAAATAAAAAATTCATCATCATACGCCAAAAATAACACGACTAATTTTGTAATCTATGCGTTGCCATATAATAATAAAAAAAGTCAAGCCCACCTTACGCTTCATTTCCGAAATAAACATACTATACTAAGATGTCTGAAGAAATTTGAATACATAAGACAAGATCTTAATCGTTATCTTTGAACCAAATCTTATTATAAACGCAAGCAG
Organism: Artemia franciscana; assembly: GCF_032884065.1. Classification (NCBI taxonomy): domain Eukaryota; kingdom Metazoa; phylum Arthropoda; class Branchiopoda; order Anostraca; family Artemiidae; genus Artemia; species Artemia franciscana. The sequence continues at coordinate 17,345,031 of NC_088871.1, read as the reverse complement.
TAGAGGGTGTGGGATCAACGACATCAATTTGCACAAAATTACGGGGAAGGGGATATAGTTTCAAATATCTAGGAGGGAAAATTTTATAGTCTTTTTATATTCCACAAAGGCATTTTACAATGAAAATACCCATAAAACAAGTATCTTTGAAAATCTAGAGTGGGGGCACAGCCCCCTCCCCTGATGTCCCCCACTGGGGGGGGGGAATATAACTTGCCTTGTAAATATTTATATATTAGCGATAACGATATAGTCATCAAACGAAAAAAAATGCAAAGAAAAGAAGTTACAATAAGCAACCGTTGATCACAGTTAATATAGTTATAATAAGTTTTCCGTTCGTACTCTTTCATAGCCAAACAGGTACGGGATGCCATAGCTTGATACGTCTTCCTCACATTATAATAAGTTTTCCGTTTACTTTTTGGCGTTCAATAGGCAAGTATTGAATTGGGTTTAAAAACACTAATTGAAACCTATTGTGATCAATTATCTTCTGCTGATTGTGCTTCAGAGCTCAATAGCCTACAATGCATCCTTTTAAAGATAGAAAATTGATGGCATATTTATCTATCAGTACAAGATAATAATATTTTTAGTTTAATCTGGGGAGGTATAAAAGAGCATCGATGCCGGGCGAAGTAGAAACGCCTAATTCCCGCCACAAGTAAGCAAGCACAAATAACAATATTTTTGATTAGTTTCAAGGTCCTACGACTTTACAAATTTTTTATTTCAGTTTGCAAGCAATCGTTGCCAAATATGACACTTTTGATTCTTTTTTTTTATATTTTCTTTTCGTGGGTAATAACTAGACGATTTTTTCAAAAAACCGATACTTCTAGAAAATGGCACTTTTTTGACCTACTGTATATATGCTACAACATAGGATTGACGACGCTTCTTGACTACTAAGGTTCTTACGTTAGCCCCGCAATGTATTACCAAAGCTGGGTTCAAACTCTGGGTCTCGTATCACTAAGCTGAGATCTAATCCACTTCGCCCGTACAGGACAGTCCTACTCTATATCAATTTTGTTATTCTATTGCTTAAATTTTCAGGGTGTGTTTTAATTTAGTTGTACGTCCCAATTGACATTTCCTTAAAATTGTAACTTAATAATCTTAGCACTTCCTGAAATAATGTAGATACGCCCTTTTGAAAACCGAGATACACACAGTGCTTTTAAGTTCAACATCCCCTTCAAACTTTTATTAAAGTTTCAAAATATTACTCTCGATTGATTCTGAGATATTGCAGATATGCCGTTTGGCAGCCTGGATACATAGAGTACGTTTTAAAAAGAGAAGCCAGTTGTTTTTTTACCTCTTGTTGCTCTGCCAAATTTTCAATCCGTAAAAAGAACCCAGAACGAGATTGTTGCCTTGTCTGAAATGTCAAGCTACTAAAAAGAACAGTCTCAGCTTTTGGAGTCACAGTAGCAGTCAACTTTGGAGTCACAGCTTTGTGACTCCAAAGCTTCAGATCCACAATATTTTTAACTAGTTCATTTTTCCTTGAGAAGCCAGCAATCATCTCAAATGATCGCAAACAATTAACATATTCTCCTTGCATTTCACTTTCTCTATAAATATTTTTCACATGATTACCAAAGAAATAGTGGTTCATAAGATTCGAGACGAAGATATGTTATACCATGCATTAGGTGAATACAACATACCAACGATATTTCTTACTCATCAATACAACATTATCCCTAATTTCTAGCGACGTCACAACCAAAACTCGTCTTTGATTCCACCTTCACCAAAAACGATCCAGAGATTAAAGGAACTTTCTTGTATAAAGTCTAAAAGTGTTCAACTTTGCAATAATTACTGCTGCTAATGGCTTCAATTAATACATATACCAAATTGTTGAGTTAAAAAAATACATGAGAATCTTTCAAATTACATTTTGAACTAAGTTACCAGGGAAAGCTGTCTAAGCGCTGACACTTTTTTTTCGCATTTACATATTTTGTTAATATATTAGTCTAAGAGAATGAACAACTGAGAGTAGAAACTGGCACTAGCGTCAAAAAAAGCACCATCTAACTGTTGGTATCTCTTACCACCTTTTCAAGCTTTTGAATTGTTTTTCTCAGAAACTGAAATTAGACAGTACAGTTATAAAACACTGAAAAAAGCTAACTTTACGCCCAACACTAGATGGCAGTTAGGATTTTTGGTCGACATTAGCGCCAGATTGCACTATTATAAGATGTCCGTATTATTTGATACTGGTATTCATTCACATTAGTAATTTCTATCTTTGGACGTAAATATTCATAGATGAATTATCTTGGAAAATACTTGAGGCTCTACTATTATCTTATGAATTTATTACTATTATGAATTCGTTTTTAGTCAATATGTGAATTCATCAGCCTCAACATGCTTAAATAAAGGAAATGACAATTTTGAGGATATTAAATAAAATTTATCAGATTCCAGTTGCTACAGAAATGTACAGCACAACTTAATGACTACTTCCGAGTATGAATTCGAACATTAACGCTTAAATTATCAGATAATAATGAACACTCAAAATGAACTTCAACAAGTGGAAAAACTTAAACCGGTGAAAGGCAACTTAGGACCATTCTTTGTCAGCTTCGATCTGGACTTCTAAGGCTCTCCCAGTCTGAAAAGATAAAGAAATCAAAATCTTTTTTTTACACAAGGAAGAATTTACAATTATAATAAACCCTTGGCCAGTATTGAGATTTTTAAAATATCATCTGATAAAACGAGTTCAAAATCGAAGGAAAATGGATGAAATTTGCTTTTCGTGCCGTAGAAAAAAAAAAATTAACGAGAGCAGATTGGATAGCAATAGAACAGGACACAGAAAATTAAAAACATCCATCGTACCAATTAAACAAAATAATTACAAGCTTAAACTAAATATTCGAGATTAATTAGGGGAAAAACATCTTAGGCCGTCAATAGACGCACACACTGGATTTTATCTTTTCTGGAGAGGGGGGGGGGTTATAAAAAATTTGATAATTTGAATAGAAAGTACCCAGAAATTGAAAGAAATTCAGGATTTCTTTCTAACCCCCTACATACGCCCCTGGCTGTCCAAACTCAAAGCATGGATGTCCAAACTCAAGGCATGGCCGTCCATAATCTGTAGTAGAAAAAAAAATGTTGGCCTAAACATATAATTACGAATTGTTTTAAAAAATCAAAACATTTCAAAAATGTGAACTATAAATTACTGCTAGTAAGCGGTGTAAGCATCTTTTTAATTAAGTCAACTTGTTTTCGTGGAACATTTTGGCAATCCAATCAAGTTCACTATTTCTGTGAAGAAAATATACCACCTTTTAATAGCCGGGACAACGAATGCTGAGCGACAAATCTAGGAAGACAAGCAAATGCAGTTTCTGGAGACCTATTAAAAAGCTTATTTTTTGGGAGGAATTAAACCCGTATCAAGAGATTTTGTACAAGTAAAATGTTTCTCTTTGGTAAAAAAAAGAAGTTGCCTTTATAATAGTTCTGCATTTTGCATGTATTTTTTATTCTTATTGATTTTAAATTTTTCCCGGAAAAATTCCCAATCCCCCTCCCCAAAAAAATGTCTAAACACTTCCAAATAACAAATACTATGCATAAAAAGGTAAATTTTGTAACTTACAGCCTTTTCCCCAGAAACTGTGGGAGTTCGTTTGATCACCAAATGAATAGCTATTGGACGTTTAACTATACTGAACAAAATCACTATAAAGTATAGATCAGACGAGTTCGAAGGGGGGGGGAAGTTGGAGGGGGCTAGCTATCATCCAATCGCCAAAGCACTGAGCCCCACCCCCTAACTCTTCCAAAGAGAGCAGATCCAGTCCGGTTATGTCAATCACGTATCTACGACATTTATAAGTGTTTTCCAAGATTTCCAGTTTCCCCCTCCAGCCATCCCCAATGTCAACAGATCTGGTCGGGATTTAGAATAAGAGCTCTGAGACATGAGTTCCTTCTAAATATCAAATTTCGTTAAGATTCGGTCACCCGTTCTTAAGATGAAAATACCTAATTTTTCTAATTTTTCCAAATTAACAACCCCCAGCTCCCCCAAAGAGAACGGATCCGTTCCAATATGTCAATTTCGTATCTATAACTTGTGGTTATTCTTCCCTATCAGTTTACTCTCATTTTTTCTAATTTTTTAGAATTAACCCTCCCCCCTAACTGCCCCAAAGAGAAAAGATCCGTTCCGGTTATGTCAATCACGTATCTAGGACTTTTGCTTATTTTCCCCACCAAGTCTCATCCCCATCCCTCCACTCTAAGCGTTTTCCAAGATTTTAGCCCCCCCCCCCCACCGACTCCCCCCTATGTCACCAGATCCAATCGGGATCTCAAATAAGAGCTTTGAGACACGATATCCTTCCAAACATCAAATTTCATTAAGATCCGATCACTCCTTCGTAAGTTAAAAATACTTCATTCTTTCTAATTTTTCAGAATTAATCCTCCCCCCAGACCCCCAAAGAGAGTGGATCCGTTCCGGTTATGTCAATCACTTATCTTGGACTTGTGATTATTTTTTCCACCAAGTTTCATCCTGATCCCTCCACTCTAAGCGTTTTCCAAGATTTTAGGTCCGATCACTCCTTCGTAAGTAAAAAATAACTCATTTTTTCTAATTTTTCAGAAATAGCCCCCCCCCGCCCCCAACTCCCCCAAAGAGGGCAGATCCGGTCTAGTTATTTCAATCACATATCTAGGACTTGCTCTTATTTTTACCATCAAGTTTCATCTCGATCCCTCCACTCTAACGTTTTCCAAAATTTTAGCCCCTCTCTCAACTCCCACCAAAGTCACCAAGTCCGGTCGGGATTTAAAATAACAGCTCTGGGACAGGATATCCCTCCAAACATCGAATTTCATTAAGATCCCATCACCCCTTCGAAAGTTAAAAATAATTCTTTTTTTCTAATTTTTCAGAATTAACCCCCCCCCCAACTCCCCCAAAGAGGGCGGATCCGGTCTAGTTATGTCAATCACATATCTAGGACTTGTGCTTATTTTTCCCAAAATGTTTCATCTCGATCCCTCCACTCTAAGCGTTTTCCAAGATTTTGGGTGGGCCTCCCAACTCCCCCTAAAGTCACCAGGTCCAGTCGGGGTTTAAAATAAGAGCTCTGAGACAAGATCTCCTTCCAAACATCAAATTTCAATCAGATCCGATCACCCCTTCGTAAGTTAAAATTAACCCTTTATTCTAATTTTTCAGAATTAACCCCCCCCCCCAACTCCCCCAAAAAAAGAGTGGATTCGTTCCAGTTATATCAATTACGTATCTAGGACTTGTGTTGATTTTTTCCAACCAAGTTTCATCCCGATCCCTCCACTATAAGTGTTTTCTAAGATTTTAGGTCCCCCCACAACTCCCCCAAATGTCACCAGATCCGGTCGAGATTTCAAATAAGAACTCTGAGACACGATATCCTTCCAAACATCAGATTTCACTAAGATCCGATCACCCGTTTGTAAGTTGAAAATACCTCATTTTTTTCTGATTTTTCCGATTAAACTGGCCAATTTAATCTGGTCCGGTCCCTGATACGCCTGCTAAATTTCATCGTCCTAGCTTACCTAGAAGTGCCTAAAGTAGCAAAACCGGGACAGACAGACCGACAGAATTTGCGATCGGTATATGTCACTTGGTGAATACCAAGTACCATAAAAAATCGAAGTTTGATTTCCTCCAGCGGAATTGGTTAGCTGGACACACCAAGAATTAAGAAATGAATGAAAGAAATGAAAGGAAGAAAGAACGAGGAGGAAAGAAGTTTCAAGCTCATAGACTGCCATTCTATGGTGAAGTAATCGCTCGTTTTTTTTTGTGTTTACACAAGCGTTTCAGCATGGAAAATGAGCAAAGTGTATTCGATAATTTAAAACCGTTTTGCGAGTCTCAGTATCGACTGACCACTATTGAGCTATTGAAAATTTGTGGTTTGACTGTGAAATTTGATTGAAAAGAGAATAAAATTTTACACCCCCTGTATCGGCAAGGTTTTTAATCAAAGCAGGTAGCACTACACTGGACTCGCAAAGCTGCCAAATTGCACAGATGATTTTTCATTTCAGCAAATTTTCGAAGTTTTCCTGACAAGTCTGCAAGAACATCTAAGGGATTGCCCTTTCTTGAACTTAAAAAAGAATGAAGAATGACTACATTTCAAAAAGAAGAACAAGAATTGGCCACAAAAACTAAGAAAACGTAGGTATCGAATCCTGTTTAGTACAAGGAATTAAACCGTATTCTAAAACCACACATTATGCTCTTGCCACTTATCTTTATCCTGTCACTTTAACGTGTTAATGATAATCTTTAAATAGAGAGTTTCCAATATAATAATATGCATATAATTATTATTAGAGGAGCCGAGGGCCATATACATAAGTCGTCATTATATTCGTCTAACTACAAATGCATTAAAATCTGATCATAACACTATGTATCTCTAATTGCAATGCCAGTGCCTAACCTCTATTGCCTTCAACACAAAATTTACCACCATTAAATTGTTGATGTAAGAATACCAAGAAGTACCATAATCAAAATTTCATTCCAGCCCATTGGCACTAATCTGAGATGGCTAGCGAGACCTCGGAAGAAAATGGCCCAATACACCCTCCTCCGCATTGCAAAACGGGTAATTATTCTTTGCTTCTATACTTCCCCTAAATTTCTTAAAGTTGCTTCTCCCCCCCCCGATAGACCCTTTCCTCTCAATTGGATCCATATCCTTGTAAATTTAACCGGAATATTTGACTTCGAATAAACTTTCATTCTCTTCCCAGATCTAACTTGCCTATATAATACAAAATCTCGGATAGACGTTGGGGACGACCTGCATTTCGATTGACAAATGACTGGCCAACAAAGACGCTCTTTGAGAATCTGCCCTCCTTCATCCGCAAATCATGTCCCATCTCAAACTTCCTCTCATTACATCCCTAGAAAGTGGGATAGAACCACATTTTTCTTTATACATCAAAGTTTGAAATACGATCAGTCAGGTGGATACCTAAAAGAGTTCGGAGCCAATTGTGGAAAACACCCAAGGAATCCTCATCCGTCTAACCAAGCATCCATGTTTCAGAACCATACTTGACTACTGTCATTACTGTAGCTTTGAATATTCAAATCTTGGCTCCCAAACTTATCTTCCTGTTCTTTCAAACTTTTTAAATTGCAAAAAAAGCACCCTGGGCCTTGGTTATTCTACCTCAAACATCTTCATTGATTACAAAACTTGACAAAATTCCATGAGACGCCATAAGCTAGATAGCATTGACGTTATTTTCGACACTAGCACCGGGTTCCACTCTTGTAAGTTAAATTCATTCTTTGGATTATCTCATCTCTGGCAAAAACATAAATTCACAGCTGAACATTCCAACGGACTGGCAACTGAATAATTTTTTTTTTCAAAAATTTTTTTATTTCAAGCAATTTTATTTCTTGATATAAAAGAGTTCAAATCATCTAAAATAAAGCAGTTCAAATTGTATCTCTGGTTCAACATGCATATAATATCAACCTTCAATTCAAAATTGCTAATTATAGCCTCTAATGATAGTTTATGTGCCCTCTAATGATAGATTTATAATTAAATTTATTTGAGAGAATTTCTCTAGTCCCTAGAATAGGTCTTTCTCTCTGGGTATTTTCATTAGCGCCATCTTTTTTCTCAAGTAGACTGGCTCGCCATCTATACTTCCAAAATCATATAGTTGTTTTTTTCCTCCACTCATTAAGACGCTGATTTTTCCTCAGAACAAGACGAAGAGAGGAAAGAACCCTCCGGGAGCACCGCACTGTACCCACCGGAATTTAGCTACCCGTATATTTCGGGGAATAGGTGAGAGGGTCCTTACGCTTCGCTTGTTCCAGGGTGATTTCAGTAGCTTGAGTATTCATTCAGCGCTCGGCGCGCGCACTTGAGATAGACATTCTCGGATTTTTATTAACCTTTCCTACAGGCAGCGACTTGTGCTTGCAAGCGAACTGATAGCGGAATAGTGAAACAACAATATACACGATTTTTCTGAGAAATGGCTGGTGATCCATGTCCCAAATGTAAGAAAAATGTTACAAGAGCTCAAGGCGGAATTCAATGCCGTACCTGCACGAAGTGGTTCCATTTCTCCTGGGTATCTGTCACTCCTGCTCCAAGCAGAATGTAGCCCATCTGCAGCTACAAGTTAGGATAATGGCAGATCGCACGAAAACCATCAATCCAAATGAACAGGGACGATCAATTCCAAATTCTGGCGATCAAGCACTGTATTCCCATGTGGCACAAAATGGAGCAGTCGATTTTGGTGCAAGCCAACCACATACCAACCGCAGCCTACGCAATCAACCCAATCGAAACGCTTCTATTAGCTGAAAAGGAGAAAAAATTACGGGAAGAAAAGCGACGTAACTTGGTCTTAGCGGAAATTCCTGAGTCTGATAATCTTAATGTAATAGAGTCACAAGTAATCATTGAACTTTGCCGAAAGAACAGCTTAGGTGCCAACTTAAAAATCAAGGATTTTATTGAGACTAGGCGACTAGGAAGAACAAGAGAAAATGACAAACCAAGAAAGCTCTTTGATAAGCTCCAAGATGACGCTTCAACTTTAGAAAAACGAAACAGCATTGTGAAAAACAATAAATCTGGCAAGTAACGTAAGATTACATCACCCAAATGTCACGCAAATTTCCGTCACATCCCTAGTGTGCACCATTATTACGTAACACCCATGTGTGTGTCCCCCTCAGTTACAATCACGGATTCCCCGCTTGACTGGCGGACTCCAACAAGTCTCATTACGTACAAAGCACCTACATTTCTACATCTCTTCCATATTACACAACAACAAAAAGTAAACAAGCCCTATTACATAGCAACCAAGTTAACCCTCCTTATGACTTAGGTGTACTATACCGTTACATAGCAGTAACACCTGCTGGCTGTCGTCGGAATGGTGGGATATGGGTGTCATGGGAATGGTGGGATATGCCTGTCATAGGAATTGTGGAATTTGAATGTCATGGTAATGGAGGAATATGTGTGTTATGGAAATGGATGGATGTGTGTCATGAAATGGATTGACCCCTCATTACTGACATTCACTCTCATTATAAAGCTCTAGGATAACCAAATGAATAATCATATCAGTTTGTTCCAGCTTTAAATCAAAACTAACTACTTTAGCTTTTGACAAAGGTTCTATATTGGATAGAATGTCAAGGTGCTGGATTTTAGAGAGAAAAATCTCTCCATAACTTATTATCAAATTTTCATACCAGTGTTGGAGCAACTAAACCCAAGCACTTCAAATAGCTTTTCATTGGGGATGTCCCAGCGGCCCAAAACAATAAAAAAGGCTAGTTCCTCTACTAATTCAAGGTCATGGCAGATATTGTCTATTCTTTGTACAGAAAGCATCTGAATAGGGCTTTATAATAACAGCTATGGTTGCTGAATTAGACATGGTCTTTTTTTTACCAAATCAATGTTCTAAGATCTTACATCTTTTTACAGTTAACTTACTTCTTAGGCCGTTTTTTTGCCATTATTTTTCTTCCTTCTGATCAGTGGTCTAAAAACGTTCATGAAACTCTCATCAAAGTTCTCTCTTCAACATTCCAATAGAAGAATTTGTTTATTTTTGCTAGGATCAGTGAGCTGTAAGATCTCAGAACTTCGATTAAACAAAAAAGGATTATGAGATGAAAGAAGTAAGAGCTTATACGAAAGATCTTAGCCCTCTCACAAAAACAGGGCTATTAAGCATGCCCCTTTGCTAACTTACACGGGTTATTTTTCCATTATTTTATTTTACCTTTAAGCCACTGTTTACGCCTTGTAAGCGATTGTACTCGTGCTTCAAAGTCCTGTTTTTCTTCTTTCATAACCTGCTGAAGAGTTGGACGGTCAGATGCTGGTGTTGCAGTTCGATCGCGCTCCTCGTCAAAATCGTCACCTATCAAAATGGGGCAAAATTAGTACATAAAGCTCGTAAATACAGAAGAAAAGTACAATTACAAATTAAAAAAAATATAGGAACAACTAATTAAGAAAAAGAAAAGACAGACATTAAAAAAAGTATAAAAAATAAATAAAAGGTTCGATTACAAAACAAACTAAAATCCTTGGGGATCCAGTTGAAAGTAGTACTAGCATTAGCCCATTCTTCTTCTGCTATTACAAGAAACTCGTATCTGGATTAAAACACAAAATATAAGAAATATTTATTTTGTAAAAACTTTTACAACATAGTAGTTATGTTGTACAAGTACTTAAACTAATTGCAACAATTAGTTGAAAAAAACAAACATACAAACAAATACACGCTACAAAGAAAAAAAAACGTATTTTCATTCAAATCTCATTTAAAGACATTGCTATTCTTGGAAAATCTGAGGCATGATTCAAGATTGTCAGACTAGTTATACGGAAACAGACTATATATATATAAATATATTTATATATATATATATATATATATATATATATATATATATATATATATATATATATATATATATATTTATATATATATATATATATATGTATATATATATATATATATATATATATATATATATATATATATATATATATATATATATATATATATATATATATATATATATATATATATATTCACTATTATAGCTAGAGGCAGAATAATTCTGGTAAACTGATGAATAATTAATTACCGATGGTATTTTATATAAATAAATAAAAGAAAATATTCGGTAATTTAAAAAGATAACAGAAGCATGCAACTGAAATATCATATAGCTAAGGTAAGACATATTTAAGATCTTCACCTGTTTGAAAAGTCTAACGAATGAGACATATAAGAATAAACAGGTTCAAAAGCTTACTTTAGAGAATCTGGAAGAGGTTGATGAGCGAGTTGAGCGGTGAGCTCAGCTAGAAATACAATAAGGAAAATAGCAATTTACGGTAAGAAAAAACATATTGTTCTTGAAATGTCAAACTGAGAGAAAAAATATTTTAAATGAGATAAAACCTTGTAAAAGGAGAAACTTTAAGGAAAGAGGAGTTAGATTTTATATTGTTTTTTGTAGTGTTTCTTCTATTTTGCTGAAGACAACTACGGGTTATATAGACGAATAATTCGCTGAAATTTGTTTTGATCCCTCCCTTCGGAGTAAGTCTCCATTCCACTTCACTTTTTGTTTTGGCATAGTGAAAAGGAAGAATGGCGTTCCTCATTACTTTTAAATTTTTTATTCAGTATGTCTACCATTGTCTCTATTTCGTATGAGAAGTGACATAATCACAATTTTAGTAAGGTCTAAGGAAAAATATTATACCAGCTTTATGGGTTCACTTAACTGGATAAGCTAAAAAAGGATTAACTAAATAGATGTATTCATGCAAACCACACATTTGAAAAAAACAGCTAACTTTAATTTAAGCACATCAAAAACAGTCAACCCTTTAGGGATTAACTAGTCATGTAAATAGGGTTGAAGGATTAGAGCCTGTCAAACTTAGCCTCAATCCAAAATCTAAAATTATTTTTCAGATTTCCCACAATTTCTTATACTTGTAATTCCCCCAAGCGGTAAGTTTTTTTTTTTGTTTAACATTTACCCCACCCTAGACATAAATTCATATACACTCTTCTGCTTTTAATCTTTATAAATCATCATCCTTGTTTGTCGAGATGGGTGGCTGTAATTCTTCCAGATGGGGTTTACGGCTATGGCAATTCCAATGGTTCAATCCGGCACCATTTTGTGGGGTTTTAGGCTATTTTTCGAAATTCCCACAAATTTCCATTTGCAATGAACTTTTATCTTTCAGATTAATCGAGATAATTGCTATCATCTCTAAAATAGCTTCAAGCGGCAATTCTTCCTCACTTGACAGTTTATAAAAAAAGCACACATTTCCTTTCTTACGACATCTTCCACCTCATTTGAAGAAGACGTGCTTTTCGTTTCAGCCCCAGATGTGGTCGGCCGAAAAGAACGATCTTTGGCGATCTGTCTTTCTTCTTCCGCAAAACGTGTCCGAGCCATCCCAACCCTTATCTCATTATAAAACAGTTTGTGGTAACAAACTATAAATAAGGAGCGAATCGGCCCAATAGTAGCCGAAACTCTGAAAAACGGAATTTTGATAATAATAGATAACATCAAAATATTTTCCTCAAAGACATCTGATCAAAATTTTAAGATGGCCATTTCGATGCTTTTTGTAATGACACGACCCTTCATATTCCTTGGGGAAAGAGCTTAAAGTTACACATACTGTCCATTGTTCGAATATTTGTCCATACATTGTTCAATGTATTTGTCCATACTGTTCAAATATAGTATTTGCTATAAAGGGAATATGAAAGACATTTTTCGGAGTAGCTTTCTGTGCGGAGGGAGGGGATTTCAAACAGGGAGAGCTTTTTGTGGGTTCAAAATTTTTTGGGGGAATGGTGGTTTTCTGGGTTAAATATAATACGGGGGAGGGAGTTCTTGGGCTGATCAGAAATTTAATCTAAAAGTTTGAGTTTTTAAATCTTAATCAACCTTAATCTATTTCTATTAATTTTAGTAAATCTTGACCAAATCTAAATTGACTCTGATTCTTACCTACAAAACCTATGTATGCATTTAGTATTTGCTTTAATTGAAGCCTGAATTATGTCTTCAGAACCTAAGCTCCCTCCCTCCCCCCCCGTAAAAAATTCTATTAACACCCGCAGATACGTCATTTTGACAACCTGGTACATCCATCTTTCCCCAAACATAAAGAATTATCTAAATCATCTATATGGTGCTAGAAGAGAAGAATGTAACTAGACCTCATGTAAACAAAAATGCATCGACCGGGAATCGAACCCGGGCCGCCCGCGTGGCAGGCGAGCATTCTACCACTGAACCATCGATGCTTGTCTAGAATGAAACAGAAAAGTAGTTGCAATAATGTCCAACTGGCAACTGCATCCTCCAGACTCAAGTTTACCACCCCAGACCTAAGTTTGGGTAAAATTTTAGTTTACCGACTTTTACATTGGAAAAGGGTCAGGTTAGAAAAATGAAACTTTTAGTTGTGAATACAGCGCCAAAACTTACTTTAGGAAGGTATTGCCAAGCTTCTATGTTAAACCTTTTCTGATTTCTAAGTCTTAGAAATTTGCCGACTTGACAAGTCTATACCTATTGGAATTTTGACAGAAAGATATTTTTATCTTAAATTTCAGTTATCCGTTTCTTTTTCTATGTCTTTGGTTCTAAATATACAATTTTTTTGTTATTTGAGTAGAATTTTAAGCCACATCAATGTTGTTGTTTTTTTTTCAAAATTTAGGAAATGTATTTGAATATCTTCAAAACCTTATAAACTGGGATTGAGCAAAGTTGAGAAGCTGAAAAGATTTTTAAAGGTCAATACTAACCCCAATTGGAATTATTGAAAAACACTTACTCAAAATTATTGCAGTTAATTATTTGCTTTTTGTGCTTCAGAGCTCAATAAGCTTAAGTTTTTCCTTTTACTGACAGGAAATTTTTTGAATACTTATCGATAAGTATAAGCTAACAATACTTTTGGTTACTTTCAAAGGTCCTGCGGGTTTGCATGATTTCTTTTTCTTTTCTTTTTTTTCTTTTTTTGAAGAAATTCATTGTGATATACAAATCACGTTCAATGACGAAAAATAATTACGCTTGTTCAGTAAGTTATTGCAATCATAGCCAGCACTAGGGTTGGTGAAATGGGGCAACCACTCTAGGTCCAGTGGCGTTTCTAGGCCTGGGCAGGGGGGCCTAGAATCGCCCAGTTTTTCTGACATTTGACATTAAATTCCTTTACTTTTACATTTTGTCGCTCCCGTAATATACCTCACCCCCCCTTCGATTAAAATGCCTACAACCGCTACTGCCAAGGCCCCATGCTTGCTGAGGCTTCGAGCGCAGCCCTCTTAGTATCGTGATATAACATAGGGCCTAGTTCGTGACCCAGTGAGTTTCTGGTCAAAATTACAATTAAATTCCATTAGTGACAGGCATTCAGGTATGAATACCAAACATTTGGTTAATTTTTGAGCCAAAGATGAACTTCAGAAAATTTTTGATTGTCACACAGGCTTATGATATAAAGTCTCTTCATCGCCACAATAACAAATGGAACAATAAGTTTTATTAATTCTACATAAAAATGAATTTAATTTACAGTGACCAGCAACAGTTTGTGTCAGTCTATAATTAGGAGAAGTTTTTGCAACTTGAAGAAGACCATTATGATCAGTAAAAAACTGGAAGGTCCAGGCCTTAACAGCTTGGCAGAACATTTTATACCATCTCATATATAGGTTTATGCGTAAAGTTTTCCGAATTTCATTTATAGTATTAGAGGAAGAAAGGGAATTACCGAATACATAATTTTCTTCCCCAAGCCTTTGATATCTGGGCAGAAATCTCTGTCCAGATCCACCATCTGGTCTTAGAATTGGCCCAAGGTACTTTTTTCATCCCAATCTATTTAAAGCCTCCCTTTTTAAATCCTCCTAAGAAGTTTTAGTTTCTCTTCATTCTTTCCTTGTGACCTCCTCCCACCCAATTCGGGACAACCTGTTTTTCTTTTGGCCCCGGATGGTTGGTCAAAAAGGACGGCCTTTGGCAATCTCTCATCCTTCATTCATAGAATGTGCCCAAGCCATCTCAACTTTTATCTCATTATAGTCCTAGAAATTGGGACAGACTCACATTTTTCATACAGCTTATTATTTGAATTGCAGTCGGCCAGACAGATACTTTAAAATATCCGTGGATAATTCCTCTGGAAAACATCTAAGAAATTATCATAATCAATCATAATAAGTTCATACAAGAATCTAGTTGAATAGTTCTAGAATCTATAATCTAGGTCAGGACTCTAAAGCTAGACCTAGGATCTAATAATAGTTCTAAAATCTAGAATCTATAATTGTCTGTAGAATCTAGTAGAATAAGAGGCTAGTATATAAGAAAAGTTCCTATAATTATCATAATAAGAAGTTATCATAATTAGTATTTTTTTAAGTAAAATTGCCTACTAATATAATAGTATTAGTATTATCGTTATCATTAATATATCTATAGTAATACAATTTTTATTAGTAGCATTGTAGCAGTCGTCACTTAACATTGGGCATTCCTAATAGTCAGGGCGCCAAATTCTGTATCGTGCACCCACCCATGCCGAAAGGTACAAAAATGCTGAGGACGGATCCTAGGGTAGTCGACCTATGCTGAAAACGAAAATCGTAGGGCGCATGTTCGCCGTTGGGCGTTTCTGAGATATAGGCCAAAAACGCCAAATTTAGCCTATAAATAAGTGTGACGATTCAGGATTTTTTTTTTTTTTTTTGCGAGTTATGGGTTCAGAAATCCGGCGTAATGTTATACCAATCGAAAGAAGAGATCTAGATCTATAACAATATGATTTTTAAATTAAAAAAAAAAACTTTTTTTCTCTATTTACTGCAGTTTCAAAATAAGTGCTGTAAAATTCGACAAATATCACAAAGAAAGGCTAAAAACTCGAAATGTCTTCAAGGTAACAAACATTTTTTTCATATTCAAAAGGAAAGTTCATTCAATTCCGTACAATTTGAGCTAAAAAGAAATATAAACTATTTTTATTTTTAAAAGGTCTGCGATTTTCTTTTGTAGTGTCAGTGAAATGATCACTAGCCGTATCGTGAAAAGGGACGTATTTTTTTTTTTTTTTCGTCAAAGGGTGGGAATACTTCAAACTTCCTAACTGTTTAAAATGTTTAACTTTTACTTAAAAATAAAATAGGTTTAAAAAAATGTTGACTAAAAAAATGTTTTCTTTAGAATGGACGAATATGTTTTCTGGTGTACTACGGCGTCTGCAATTACCTTTTTGGGGACCTGATTTGCCACTGATACGACTGAGCTATTTACTACATGAAAGAATTCTGCTTCACAGATGGATTCAGTCGGCGTACTGGAGTTGTGTTACTCGGCCTGCCCGTAAAATTGGGTAATAAAACTTTCAAAAATATTCCTCATTTTCTTCTTCCGAGAATTCAGATGGAGCAATGTCAAACTCCCTGCATTCTCTCCTCGTTCCGCGGCAGGAGCATAAGCTGCAGCATCCTTTCATTTTTTCGCAGCTTCAGTCTTTCCTGTATCTTCCACTTTTGCATCTGCAGTAAGCTTCCAGGCTTGATGCTTCTTTACAGCTTGAGACGACCGCATCTATTCCCCCTTCAGCAATCTTCCATCCATGGAGGAGTGGACCTGGAATGATCGGCCGAGCCTGTACTGATGACAAGATTATCCATGTAGCGATATGGCTCTTCGTATGCATAGCTCGAAGGTGTCGTCAGAAGGTGGCAGTCTTCTTACATCTTGTTTCTGTCACCAAATGTAAGCCCTTACACTGGCCAGTGAATTGAATCCGGCCCGTCTACCGTACATTTCAATGACCAGGGATTTCGATAGATCGTAAACTTCTCTAAACGCGTCGACTGAAAGCTTCCCTTCTGCATCCTTGATCCGCTCCGTCACAGACACCATTTTTGAGGCAAAAGTTGGAGACGCCGTGATGTTTAAGAAAGAAGCTTTCCCGACTCCGAAGAAAAAGTTCGTTGTGTCACACCCTGACAGACAGTGCACGAACGGTAACATAACCTGCTCCTCTTTGGATAAGTGGACTCCATCCGCCAGCTCGTGTACTGGGATAATGTACGTCGGGAACTCCAAGAAAAGTTCGCTCAGTCCTTCAGCTTGAAGCTCTTCAAAAAAATGAACACAGGCTACTGCCACGTCTGTGTCGTTAGCATGCACAACGATGCTACAAGCGTAACGGCTAGCGTACTTGGCATGTGTGATAAGGCATTGGTCAGCCTCTTCGTGGCTGGAGGACAAACATTCCTCGTAGTCACAGTGTTCTGGTAAAGTTGGACTGCAGCCACGCTTGACCAGAGACACTTTGAATCTCTCCTTGAACCCATCTGAGGAACAAGGTTGAGTGCGTTCGGAAGCTGATCACCCATCTGCTCCCAGGTTTCATACAAAATTTCGAGGATCCGGATTTTAGACGCTGAGCTTGCAAGTACGGCATCCCATTCTTCAATCGTGCTAAGAGCGGAAATCTGGAGGTTTTTCTCTTTCCCTCGTCGGAGTCTGCACGCTGATTTCAAGGAAATCGACTCTCCGGTGTCCATGGGCTTCCCAAACAGCCCGTCGTACCGATCTGCGACAATGTGGACTTCAGGAATACCCACTGGAAGATTATTCAGCAACGATAGAAGCAATCTTTCCGCGAAGGATTTGACTGTTTCAAACCTGGCAGGCCGATATGACCTTATCTTGGACATTAGATCAATCATGTGTACTGTAGCTGTTGTTGTTTCTTAGGATTTTAAAGTCGCCGGCCAAGCTGCAAGTCCTTCTTTTTTTCTTAGCCAGTTCAACACCACAGCTTTGTTCCCCGTCCTCATTTTCCAGCCAGAGGATGTCTTGGTTGATGCGGAAGATGTTCAAAAATGGATAGAGGGAAAGGAAGAATCTCTTTTGTGAGGATCTTTGCAACTGCTTTCTCCTTTTCTTCGCCGTAGCTCAACTGAGCATTAATGATTCTCTTCAAGGCTGTTACTTCAGAGCTCAGGAGATCGGTTCTAGGGACATCCTTCACTTTCTGAGTTTTTCTCTCTGAAGGGAAAGTTCGGAGTGCAACCTTTTTCAAATCGTCCTTCCTGTTGCACAGAAAGTCCTCAACCACCTCTTTTCCTTTTGTGCCTACCCAAGTGATATCAGAAACAATCTTCTCATCGTCCACAGCTTCTGACGTCACAATATTCACTAGGTCGAAGTCCACTCTGCTGAACGGATTGCCACATGTAGGGAAAATGTCTCGAACTCTCGCGAAAGTTGTAATCACGTCGTCGTCGAATGATTGTCTTTGTGATGTTTCAATGTGTCTGTGAATACGTTGACTACTTGCAGGAAACCATTGCTGATGGCAGCGGAAATCAGTAAGGTAAGAATCCAAGCTTCAGTCTGTCTCTCATCCATTTGTTCTTCTATTATTCCGGCCGTCGTCTTTGCATCCTTGTTCACTGTACATTTCAGTATCTGATCGGACAAGGTGGCCGTGAACCTGGTGTGCGTTCTCTTCAATGCGAAGTATCCTTTCATGAACTTCCTGTGTACATCAGGAAAGGTTTGTGGTAAACTTCGCATGTCTGATAGGTACTGTATGAGACATCTTGATACTGAGGATGGTCAGCCGCCGCCAAGTGTGACAACATCCGAGCAGTTGCTGTCAAATGAGACTCCCAGTCACAGTCTCGTTCAGCATGAACGAATTGCATCGCCATTTCAAGTATTTCCAAAAACTGCCGCCAGAAAGCAAACGTGGGCGACGCACTTCGCAAGGTGTCGAAGGCATTCATTATGGGAGCCAAAGTGATTAAGGTATCGTTTGCCTCCTGAAGTGCAGTTCGCGCGTTAGCACCGTTTGCCAATGAAGTCTTGAATAACTCAATGGCACTACCCAGCTGGTCCAGACAGGATAAGTCTTCCTGTGCTTTGCGTCAGATTTTGCTTCAAATCAGTATTTGCGTCAGAATCACATGTTTAATCAACCCGAAGTAACAGTTTTTTTTTTTTTTTTTATCTTGGCCTACCTGACTCACTTTTCTTTTTCACCTTCTGCTTATCAATTTCTTCTGCTTAGCGTATCAAACAACTTCCCGCTAGGTAGCAGGCTGCTAAACAAAATTCCTATTATCGGGTACACTCGCTAAAAAAAGTTGCAGACCCCCAGACGCAATAATTTAAACTTTTTTTCTTAGCTCAATGTGTTCGGAATTTAACGGGCTTTCTTTTTTAATATAAAAAAAAAAATACTTTATCTTGAAAAAATTTCGAGTTTTTAGCTTTTCTGTTAGAAATTCTTTAACAAAAATCTGATTTTTTTGAAACTGCAGTAAAAAGTGTACTATTTTTTTTAATTTTTTTTTTTTTTTTACAAACAAAATCATATTCGTGTAGCCCCAAGTCTCTTCTTTCTACTGATGTAAGAGTACGCTGGATTTGACTAATCTTATCTGTAAAAAAAAAATTAGAATCATCGAACCCCATTATAGGCCAAATTTGGTGGTTTTGGCCTATATCTCAGAAACGCCCCAACGGCGAACATGCGCCCTACGATATTCGTTTTCAGCATGGTCGACTACCATGAGACCCACCCTTAACATTGTTGTACCTTCCGGCATGGGTACTAATCGAAATAAACGAGATACAGAATCTGGCGCTCTGACTATAATACAATAATTTAATTATTGAAGTACTATGGTGTGAGTTACTCTTTACTTACAGTTTGTCGAAGGGTTTGATGAGCAGTGACATTTCAAGAACCCTATTTTGAGAGAAACTAAGACAAGGAGCAATACGTGATCAGTGACATACAGAAGAAATCCACGCGGGAAATCTCAAGCGGCAGAATTTGATGAAGGAGGCAGGAACATACACGGGAGTGAAAGGGGGACTTCGAAGGCCTCGGCCTTATCCAAGTCTTGATTTATCTTGAATTCACGACACTTTTTCTTCCAATTATCAGATAATTTTTTGCTATAATTGGCTCCCTCCTGAAACCCTGATTATTACCCCTCCCCCCAAGGAAACGGGTCTGGAAAATGCATCAATAAGCTTACGCGCTGGTATGAGAAGTATCTCAATTAGAAATGAAACAGGTTAAACCTAACTTTCGAAACCTTTCCCTCTCTAAGTTTCGTTTCATTTCAAAACTACTTTCGAAAGACTATTGGTAGAAGGCTGGAAAAAGACATAATACAGCACCGAAAATACAGGGAGGTCCGAATGGATAAATTCTTCGGGTAGAGGGATGGTCAATTTTACCTTGCCAGGTTAGCCCTTATTCCCCTAATTGCTGGCATCAGCGTAAATAATACTCATACTTTTATAATTGACTTCATATTAAAAAGTTTATTTTTTATTTTTCAGTCTTAAAAAAAAGTAACCGTTAGGAATCGATTTTTGTTTCAATTGTAAATGGAAAGACAGTAGGATCTCCTAGATAGGAGGCGTGCAGGAGAGAACCACTTCAAAGGTGGTACTATGAAGCTTTTCTTGAAAAGTTACAATCTAACGGACGTTTCACATTCATTTTTATGCAAAAAGAAAACAAAATTGAACGCTCAAGATTCCAGGGAGATTTCAAACATTCAATGACTTTACAAAATATTCAATTTTTCAGCTACTTCTGGATGCATAAATTTCCATTGACTTCAGAGCTGCCAATTAAATATTACTTGCATCAGAAAATACTCTTGAAAGGAGGAATTCCTTAAAAAGAATTTTCTCCTCAGTAGAAAGGCCAAATTTACTAGTGCATGTGCAAATTTACTTTAAGCAAGCATCAAAAGACATTCATTTGCATTATAAAAAAAAAATAAAAAAATTTGGAAACGGAACTTACCCTTAAATGCACTGGAAGTAAAACTAGTATCTTGCTCTTCCAACGCCATCTCTTTTAGCCGCTCTCGATCTCCTGTGATAAACTGCTCTTGAAAAACATGCATAAATTTTATATCATTCGTATTTAAAATAGCATCATTAATTGTCGTCAAGGGAATAATAAGTCCCAAACGAAAAGTGGTCAGCTCATGTTGGACTGTCTTATCTTCCATCTTTGTCATAATATCTTCTTGTCTTAAAATAAACGGCTTCGAGTCCATAATGGCTTGATAAATCGTTAAGTCCTTTCCATTAGAGGCTAAAAAACATGCACTCGAACTTGAAGACGTCGTTCCATTAAATCCGGGTAGCAAAGTTGGAATCCATTCAACGTAAGAAAAGGCCATCGGATCACTCGAATCAATTCTAGCAAGTTCAGATACCCCACCCGAGCGACAGAGGGGACCGACTGTGTCAACACGCCAAAGGATTAGCTCACTCTGAAAAGCTTTAATGTAAGTAGGTCCTTGGTAATGATGCGATGAAGTTAGCATTAATGGAAGCACAGGATGCGAGGCCACAGTTTTCACAGTATGCCGATGACCTGATATTCGTGTGGCATGTCTTATGCTTAATAACTGTGAAAATCGACTATTATCTTCAAAAGTTAAATGCCACAGATTCATAGTTCCGTTTGTGTGTTTAGTGACCACAGATATAATTGGTGAAGGTCCAGGAGTAAACGGATCTTCAGATGTCAGATAGTCCTCCGAAACAGCTTTAGTTGTTGTTTCATCTTCAATTATCGATACTCGACGGATAATTTTCGTCACAGTTGGTGTCTCACTTTCCTTATCAGAATCACTTTCCGACTCTTCTTCATCTTCTTCTCTCACTGTAAACTTGACTGGTAAATTCTTCTGTTTTAGTTTTTCAACGACTTGACTTATATCAAACTTATGACAAGCATTATACAAACAGATAAATGGAGATAAGGTAGCAGCATCTCCTTTGGAGAGAGCATTTGGAAGGCGGGAACTTAGTGAAATTCCAACTTGTCTAAATGTCCCAGGCTGTTGTTCATCAATATAATGAGCTGTCCTGAAAAATAAAACAGTGTATTCAAATTGCTCAATATTAGATAAATCATTACTCAACAGTCACAATGGTAATGGCGAATTAACTTCTTTTTTTCCTTTAAAAATACATAACTACATAATACATAACTACATAATACATAAATCGCAGGGTATGAATGACCTTCAGAGCATTTAAGTTAACCTAGGTCTATTGTTTAGACGTAGGTTTATACTTTAGAGTTATGTTGTTATATTTTAAACGTAGATACAACTATCAAACATGAAGCGGGATAATAGTAACTTTTCAAGCATCTATGGGGTTTCTGTCCACCTAATAGCTTTTTTATTCAAATACAATCAATGGTAATGGTAATTAAAATAAAAACAAAACATACTACTATTACTCTCCAGTTAATTAGCCGAGTACAAAAAATAAGCGACATCAGTTTAATATCAAAATTCAATGATAAACTGAAGCTAAAAATATCAAACGTGGTCTTAAAATTACAAAGAAGGTAATAAGAGACTTTCCAAAATAGGGTGACTAACGTTAAGATCCAATGAAACAACATGAACTACAATGAAAACAATATCAAAAAGATATCGTACAGTTTACCTGTTTCTTAGTTTATGGGTTCTTTAACAGTAAAAATACTAATATACATTCATCGAGCTCTTTGAAATAATGCGAAATGTTTTTCTTCCAATGTAAATTGATGTTTTTATATAAATGATCAGATAAGAAAGAAAATAAAATATTTCTTTGACACCGATTGGATCCAAAAGCAGAGGTATCACATAAGCACTATCGACCCCCCCCCCTTCACAAACGTAAATTTAAATAATGAAGATATTATTCCACTCTACTGCATTACGAGTGAAAACATTTATGGACAAATAAAAAATTTTATCGCAACGTACGTTACACGTTAAATGGATGAAGATCAAATTTCGGTGAGGAAAATACGATTCTGACAAAGGTAAATATTTTTATCATGTTGCTGTAAATTTTTTATTCCAAGTAAATTGATATTCTATATTTTTTTTTTTTTTTTTTTTTTTTTTTTTTTTTTTTTTTTTTGAATAATCAGATAAGACACAAACTAAAATCAACTATTTCTTAGACACAGTTTATTATAACAAATAAACATAGGTGTAGAGAGCCAAAACAATAGGTATCATAGTACCAAATTTCATCTTGTCTTTCTTTTTCCTCTCCTATACATACAAACTTCTTTATAAAGATGCTGTTCCAGTAGTTATGCTTTCGCAAAATAATTTATTAAGATACTTTCTTTATTTTTTGCCTTTAAATGAAAAACAGGTTATCTACTGGAATTATTTTATTTTGCAATATGATATCCCATTAAGATATTTTTGTATCTGACTACTGGATGTTTGTTGTTTGTGATATCTTAATTTGCTAGAATTCGTTTAAGTTTTATAAACTTCCAAGTGCGACAGTGTAGCGTTAAGTTTAATATTTATTTTTTAAACTTTTATTTAAATAAAAAAAATGGTACGCACATTGTTCATTTTCTTTACAAAAATTGGTCAACTTCAAAGGATTTTAATGCAATAGCAAGTATATTACCAAACAAGAAGACTCCCATCCTCCGGATGCACTGCAAATAGTAAATCCACTCCCTTATGCCATTCCTGAAGCAATTCCTCAACTTTCCTGTCAAAAGCATCTAATCCTGGTTTAGTTTGTGTTGTTGGACAAGGCGTGCTTGCTATTGAAGCAGATGAGGAGCTGAAATATAAGCTTGTTTAGTGGTCGTTTCAATAGCTGATATTGGTAATTGGTAAATGGTAATGGAAAAGAGATGGCTTTTCCGTCAAGGTAATACCCAACAAGCCAACAGGTTGAAAAACAAACTAAGAAAAGTCACTCGAAAACACGCGAACAAATATGTAGAACGTAAAGTTAATCATCTGTTCGAGTCCAAACCAAGCCAGTGGTACAACCGAATCAAAAGGATGACGGGCAAGGTGGAAAAAGGAGTCGATTTTGGCATTGATGAAGATGACGTCGTAACAGCCAACTCCCTTAATAAACATCTGGGTAACATTGTGCAATCCCTCCCGCCTTTGCTGAGCGTGGGAATACCCACCCCTCCTCCTGAGTCTTTTGATTTCCCTTTGATATCAGAGTCCCAGGTGTTTTTCAAATTAAAAAGGCTTAAAAGAACAAGCATTACCCCTGTAGATATTCCCATTGATCTCATCAAAGCATTTCCAGATTATCTTAGTGGCCCCCTAACACTCCTTTTTAATCAGGTGACAAAAACAGGTGAGTATCCATCAATTTGGAAAAATGGGTTCATTACACCAATACCAAAAAAAGATGCGCCCAATGATTTTTCGGGTGTCCGACCGATCACTATGACACCCATTTTTAGCAAAGTGTATGAAAGTTTTGTTGCAGCATGGCTGAAAGACCGTATTCTGGACAAAATTGATCCAAGGCAGTTTGGAAATATGCCAAACACATCTACATCTCATTACTTAGTAAGTATAATTGACAGTATTTTGCAAAAACTCGATGAACCAGATTCTTGGATTAATCTTATTGCAATAGATCTAAGAAAAGCTTTTGATTTAATTTGCCACAAAATTCTTGTAAAAAAACTTCTTGGACTAGGTGTAGATTCATTCCTTGTACGTTTAATTGCTAGTTTTCTTTCTGGTAGATGTCAACGGACAAAATATAAGTCCACCTACTCCGACCCACTGCCCATTTTTTGTGGAGTTCCCCAAGGTACCCTCTTGGGACCACTTTTGTTTCTTGTTATAATAAATGATTTGGCAACAACACTGGACGATCGCTGGAAGTATGTCGACGATCTGTCGCTCATTGAATGTTGTCGGAAAAACCTACCAAGCAGAGCAGGTTCATTAATGAAAGATATATGTCAAGAGGCAAAGGTGGACAAAATGACTGTCAACTTTGATAAATCTGTAATTTTAACATTTTCTTTTTTAAAATCTGCGCCAGTTTTTAATCCACCTATTCCCAGCGCCAGTCACGTGACCGAAATTAAACTGCTCGGCGTCCATATCACTTCAGATCTGAAGTGGAATAAACATGTTGATGGCATGTTAAAAAAAGCTAATTTGGCCATCAGGTCTCTAAAGTTGTTGGCTCGCCATGGAATCCCTGCACCACACCTCCTACGCATCTATTTCTCTTTTATACGTTCCACACTTGAATACTGTTGCCCTGTATGGCATTTCGGGCTGACTAGGGAACAGTCGGACCGGGTTGAGAGGGTGCAATACCGTGCCCTCCTAGTAATCTCAAAAGCCCCAAAAATACCGTACATATCCCTCCTTAATCAGTTTCAACTTCAAACCCTTCAATCTCGTCGTTTAAAACTAGCCCTATCCTTTGGTAATAAAATTTTGTCCAGCCCTATACACCGAAATATCCTTCCTCCCCAACATCAACCGGCACGGGTAAGGCCACTCAGGGCCGTTGCAGAGCCTGTACCAAAACTTCAACCTGTGACTGTGTCACATGCTCGTTATGAGCTTAGTTTTGTGCCCTCGTTTGTTAAGTTGTTTAATGCTGGATCGACTTTTTAATCCGGATTATTGTTGTTAATTGTATTATTATAATTTTGTGTATATTTGTTGACTTATTTTCGTGTGTATGTGACAATTATTATTGTTAATTGTATTTATTATTAATTTTGTGAATGTTAATTTTGACTTGTCGACGAATTTTTGTGTGTGTATGACAATAAAAACTAATAATCGGCTCTGTCCGTCGAATGTTTTTTAAATAAAATGAATTTGAATTTGAATTGAATATTAATGACTCCATAAGAAGAAAATTAGGTCCGCATCTTTTTTGTTTACGTTCCATGACCTCAAAATAATTCACTATTTCTAATTTAAGTCCAGACTCCAATAGGAGATAATATAATAAATTTTAGCGAAATGGAAAGGTCAGAGGATTTTCCACGCGTAATATATCTATTAGAACTAACAACTCGCTGCACTACCAAGACGCCTGAGGTCAACACAGTTACGCAAGCTCGTCCTCCAACCCAATAAATTCTCCCTCTTCACACTCTTTCCGAGAAGTTTTAATTTCCCTTACATTCTTCCTTACGACCTCCTCCCACTCCATTTGGAGGGCGACCTGCTTTTCATCTGGTCTTAGATGTTTGGCCGAAAAGGACGATATTCGTCAATCTGTCATTCTTCATCCACGTCCTAGAGATCTTAACATTTCTCTCATTATAACCCTAGAAAGAGGGATAGAACCACATTTTTCGCGCAGCTTACTGTGCCTTACTGTTTGAAACACGGTCAGTCAGACAGGTACCCAAAAGAATTCATAGACGATTCCTCTGAAAAACATCAAACAAAGCCTCCTCTGTCTTAAGAAACGTCCAGGTTTTAGAAACATAATCGAGCACTGTCATCAGTGTAGCTTCCAATAATCTAATCTTGGTTCGCCGACCTATTTTCCCATTCCTATTTTCCCATTCTTCCAACTGTGAAAAATGCCCAGGCTTTTGTCTATTCTACTTTAAATATCTTCAATTAATCCACCGTCTTAACTTTAATTCTACCCAGGTAAGTGAAGTGAAGATAATAGGAATTGTTTGCGTGTTCTTACGAATTTGGAGTTTTGTGTTTATTAAGAATATATTTCTATGGAAAATTTCCGTTTTCAAAAGAATACTTTTTCTTACAAATTCTAGTCAAACAACTAATCACGAGAGACAATTAACCGTATGTCTGCAGAAAAACTTGACTATTTACTTCAGTGGTTTCCAACCTGCAGGCGCGCCCCCAGGGGGGGGCAAGACTGTTGCAAGGGGGGCATGGAGCTGTTTATAAAATATCATTTTCGAATACAAACCAAAAAAATCGAATTGGTGTCAAAAAAATGAATCCGCAGTATGCGTAATCCACAATCCTCGCCGCATATTTTTCGGGTACTAATTCAAAAACATCCCATCCATACTCTTCTTGGAACGAAATATCTCGCTTTCACCTTTGGAGCAAAGCACCGGTGGGGCGTGGAATCAAAAGATAAGCACTCACAACATCCTGGGTATTCTCGTGCTTAGTCGCGCCAAAGGTCAGTAAACAGAAGCATCTGATTGTTTCTGTTTTCTATGAACAGAATTAGTTCGTTAGTAGTGCTTGCGATAACCACGTTGATATATAGAATGAAACACTTCGCTTCGGTAACTTCTAATTAATTAACATTGAGGTAAATTTCATAACTGTTATGATAGTACCTTATTAACCAGGAAACGTTGATTTAATGTTGAGGTAGTTTTACGGCACGAGCGCGAAGTGCCAGGGTTATAAACTTCCGAAGTAATAAAATAACATCCTGGCCGATGTTACTATACTATTTTTTCACTACTAACGCTTTTTTACTTTCTCATCAATTTACCAGTAACCGTTTTAATCGAGTAATGTGAATATTGTTATTGGAAAATTCCCGTTTATGTAAGAAGAGCGCAAGTTATTTTTATGTGGTTTATATTCTAGTAATTAATTTTGACAAAAAATTAGTTTTGATTCTACATTTAAAAATTATCCCAATTAAGACTGATATTTAATTAAAAAATAAAATATTGATATAATCGTATTGTATTTTAAATTAATATAAAGTCACTGATTTAAAATAATTTCCCTTTCAGATGGATAAACACGTAACTGGCATGAAAAGAAAATTAAATGAAGCAGAATAAGAGGGCCAAAGAAAAGATGATGAAAATATGCAAAATAGTAAACCTAAATATAGAAAATATGATCCAATTTACTTATCATTAGGATTTACATATAAGGTTATTAATGGTCAAGAACGACCATTGTGTTTGCTGTGTATGAATACTTTGGCCTCAGACAGCATGAAACCAAATAAATTAAAACGACATCTTGAAAAGTACATAAAGATCACGTTTGTAAGACAAGATAATTTTTCCAAAGAAAATTAGATAATTTAAATAAACAACAAGAAATGTTTTCAAACCCCATGTTTGTAACACAAAAAGCATTGCTTGCGTCATATAAAGTTTCTTATAGAATTGCTAAATGGAGAAAACCGCATTCAATAGGAGAAACTTTGGTGGTAGCTGCAGCTATTGACATGATAGAAACGATGTTCGGTGAATCATATGCTGATCAACTTAAAATCATTCCATTTGCAGATAATACGGTGGAAAAACGAATATCCGATATATCCGAAGATCTTTACGATCAATTAATAGAAAAAGTAAAACTATCTTCTTTCGCGTTGCAAGTAGATGAGGCTACCAATGTTCTCAAGGATGCACACTTGATAACATATGTAAGATATGTTGTGGAAACTGATGTTAGAGAAGATATGTTATTCTGTAAACCTATTGAATGCAATATTACAGCAAGGGAAGTTTTTAAAATCATTGACAATTTTTCTAATGTAAATGGCATTTTATGGGAGAACTGTGTTGGACTATGCACAGATGAAGCTCCATCTATGGCGGGAAAAAATGCTGGTCTACAGGCACTAGTTCAAAAGGTGGCTCCTCGTGCAGTTTGGGCGCATTGCATGATTAACAGACAATCGCTTGTTTTAAGAGATATGGGTAAAAACCTACTAACAGTATTTGAAGTTATTACATGAGTTACAAATTTTATCAAAAATAGCCCATTAAGAGGAAAGTTTTGCACAAAATTGTGTGATGACATGGGTTCAGAATATAGATTACTTCTATACTGTTGTGAGGCACGTTGGCTTTCTCATGCCAAAGTACTTCAAAGGGTGTTTGAGCTAAAAGAAGAGATTGCCATATTTCCTAGTAACAGTAATAGAGATAGAGCACACTTGTTTTATGACACGAAATTCCTTGTAAAACTTGCGTATTTGGTTGATATTTTTCAAAGACTCAGTATTTTAAATAAATCAATGCAAGGGGCTCAAATTAATGCTTTTACGCAGAAAGACAAGATTACTACATTTATGAACAAATTGAAACTGTGAATAATAGGTTTGAAAAATAATAACTTTGACATGTTTCCCACTTTTAAAATTACCAGTCTTGCTGATAAAATAGAAGAAAGTAAAGTTCTTAATAATAATCATTTGACCAGTCTATGGAAGCAATTCTTGTTGTACTTTAAAGATCTTGACATGTCCAAATATGAATGGATTAGAAACCCATTTGTGATTGAAAAATACAATGATGATTTTGGCCTTTTACCTATGTGAAACTGTTTTTTCTACAGTAGCTGTTGTAAAAACAAAGTATCGATCTCGCTTAATGATTGAAAAGGAACTGAGAACCGCAATTTTTTCAATGATACCACTGTTTGAGAAAATTTGTGCTGAAAAACAAGCTCAACCGTCGCATTAAATATGTATGTTGTAGTAGTATTAATTATATATTCTTTTTTTGTTTTGTTATTATACTTCTTATAACAAATATATTATATTCATACACAATATTGTATATTTTTTGTAGCCCATTAAATAAATTATAATATCAGTTGAGCATTTATTAAATTTGATTTTTAAATAAATTAACGGGACGCAACAATTTGTTTTTTTAAGGGGGGCACACAAATTTTTGGTTTTTAGGCGGTGCCGGTACAAAAAGGTTGGTAACCACCGATTTACTTGAACCAACAGCGTACTAGCCTACCTTACTAACAACGCACAACATCACAAAGGATCTTGACGTCCACCTTTTAATAACTTCTCCTCGATTTGAAAATATTATATTTTCAATCCATAAGAATCATTTAAAAAAGCACATTTTGCAGTAAGCAATTATTATTAAAATATTAACTATAAGGCATATTATTCTGTATTCTCTGATCACATACCAATTTTAATTAATTAATAAAGATGTCACAAAGTTCAGCCTCTTCTTGTCTCAAAGTTAAGCCTTGAAGTTAAGTATTTCATTTCAAATAAAATAAACAGGAAAAGCGACTCTATACTTTCCTAATACATTGAATGGAGCTTACCTTAAACCAGAGGGTGTGGAGGCTTCAAGGCCGATTTCATTAAATAAGTCGTCAGGTTTAGGCGAAGGCTTCATAAACTTTGTCAAGTCTCCAGTGGTAGCTCTCATTGATCTCTTTGTTAGTCCCAGCTCTGATTGGGGTGTACTTGTTTGTTGAGTATTCATTTCATTTTCTACATCAACATCTAATTCATTGGCAAATTCCTAAAATTGAAAAATGCTAACAGATAAAAACATACTTCATCGCTTCTTCTTCTTCTTCTTGACACTTTCGAATAACCACCGGAATCAAGTTCCAAACCATGCAATGTGTTCTGCAGTTGATTCCGAACTCTGGGTTCTGTATAACCGAGCTGATTCGTCTCACAGAGTAATTGTTGAAAAGTAGAATTAAGGTAATTTCAGTTATAAATATAACATCATCTATATAATACCTGACATTCAAAATCAGTTTTGTAATTAAACAGATTTACAAATGCTTCGATTAGTCATTCAAGATCTAAGCATTTAGATCTAGTAACAAAATTTACGGTATTCCAATTCAGAATCGCCATGGGAATTAACTTCTCATAATCCATGGACTTGATGGAATTTCATCCATGGATTGAATTTCATCGACTTGATCGTTTACAAGTCAAAGAGCTTATCGGACGACACGCATAAAAAGAGAAGAATCGCAGCGTTTGCTCTTTTGTGGTGACCGGATTTAATAGAAACGCTGTACCCTTCTATAAATATAAAAATATAAGTCCCCTTACCCCCCCCCAAAAAAAAAACCTTTTCTGAAAGTTTCAACCCGACCTTCCTACCATAAGACAAAACATGGTATAGTTACAAAACTATGTATAGAACTCGTAATCAAACAGTTCATGGTAACGAACTGTAGTAAGGAGCGACCCGGCTCAATAGGAAACGAAACTCTAAAAAATGGAATTTTGATACCAATAGTTACATTAAAAAAAATCGCATTTTAATGCTGATTTTCAATATACAGGTTTCATAAAGATTAGGCTTACCCATCAAAAGTTACAAGCCTGAGAAAATTTGCCTCATTTTAGAACATAGGGGGGAAAACCCCTAAAAGTCTTACAATCTTAACGAAAATCACACCATCAGATTCAGCGTATCAGAGTACCCTATTGTAGAAGTTTCAAGCTCCTATATACAAAAATGTGGAATTTCGCCTTTTTTTTTTGCCAGAAGACAGTGTTTCGACAGAAGACAGAAGACAGTGAAGAAAGCGTGTTTATTTGTTTTTGTTTTTTTTCCAAGGGTGATCGTATCGACTCAGTGGTCCTATAATGTCGCGAAAGGGCTCATTCTAGCGGAAATCAAAAGTTTTAGTGCCCTTTTTAAGTGACCAAAAAATTGAAGGGCACCTAGGCCCCCTCCAACGCTCATTTTTCCCCAAAGTCACCAGATGGAAAATATGAGATAGCCATTTTATTCACCATAGTCGAAAAACCTAATAGCTATGTCTTTGGGGACGACTTACTCCCCCAGAGTCCCCGTGGGAGGGGCTGCAAGTTACAAACTTTGACCTACGTTTACATATAGTAATGGCTATTGGGAAGTGTACAGACGTTTTCAGGGGGATTTTTTTTGTGTTCGGGGGGGGGGAATTGATGGGGGGTTACGTGAGAGGATCTTTCCATGGAGGGATTTGTCATGGGGGAAGAGAGTTTCAATGAAGGGGGCGTAGGATTTTCTAGCATTATTTAAAAAGACAATGAAAAAATAAATATGAAAATTTTTTTCAACTGAAAGTAAGGAGCATCATCTAAACTTAAAACAGACAGAAATTATTACGCATATGAGGCGTTTACCTCTTCGTAATACCACGGTCTATGCGCTAAAGTATTTTTAGTAATTTCAACTATTTATTCTACGGCCTTTGTGATTTAGGGGTCATTCTTAAGGAATTGGGAAAAAATTTAAGCTTTAGTGTAAAGAGCGAGGTATTGACGAGGGGTTGAACCCTCTCATATACGCAATAAAAACATACGAATATGGGAGTTCGTAAAGTAAGTTAATTCGTAAGTTACGTATATTTTTTACAAATGAAAACATTCATAAGAAATTAAAAGTTTTAGCTGCCTTTTTAAGCAATCAAAAAATTGGAGGGCAACTAGGCCTACTCCTTGGCTCCTTTTTTTCTCAAAATCTTCCTATTAAAACTATCAGAAAGCCATTTAGCCAAAAAAAATATATGCAAATTTCGTTTTAATTACTTATGTGCGGAGAGCCAAGATCAAAACATGCATTAATTCAAAAACGTTCAGAAATTAAATTTAAAAAAAAAACAAGTTTTCTAACAAAAAGTAAGGAGCGACATTAAAACTTAAAACGAACAGAAATTACTTCGTATATGAAAAGGGCTTTTCCTCCTCAACGCCCCGCTCTTTACGCTAAAGTTTTTTACTATTTTAAAAAGTAGAGTAAAGAGAAAGAGTCAAACCTTAGCATAAGATACACTCTTGTTAGCATCCAAAAAACTACTGACTGGTTGTAAAAGTATTCCGCAGAAATGCTCGCTTCGTTTGCCCATAGTGCGACGTAATCTGACTTTTTCAGATTAGCGATCAACGACGAGTTAAGGATACTTACCGATTATATAAAACAAAGTTAATGCGACGAAACATAGACTTCATCAGGCTAAAAATCAAGAATGTGCGTCTGAAACTTTTGGCAAATGAGTTGGAAAGTGAGAAGGGCTCTATTTGTGGATCCTTAGCCACTGTTCAAAATTGTAATCATATTTTTCTTCATAATGAATAGAGGAGACTGGTCATGGTTGGAATAAAAATCTCCAATATCACGACTCCATTTGAAAGACGACCTACCTTTATTTTGCTTATTTTATACCGAAATAAAACCCACGATTTGGTGCTATGTAATGTAAACCCCTGGACAAATGAGTCTTCATCGAAACACCTGAAACATTAGATTCGCTAACCATCATATAACTGGGATAAGCCCGACAGCTCTTCCGTTTTGGCATGGCAATTTTAAGCAAAGAACTTGAAAATACATTTCGTTTAATGAAAAATGGATTCCTTCAATGTAAAGCGTAAAATATTGCTCAAAATATTTTTCAGTACCTGATCAATAATGGTGAAGAAACAGGCGAACCTATCCAACCCGACCCATTAGGCGTACTAATCTCGTCTAGAATCCATTTAAGGTTAAAAAAAAGTAGAATTTCAACTATTTTAATTCAAATATCCACAATATTGTTAATTAAATACACGTAAACAAAAAATTATTCTATGTTCAAATCACAAGTGATTACAGTGTAGGCTTAATTTGAATAAGAGGCTTTGAAGTGAATCAGCACCACAGAGGCATAATCGGTTTAGTCAAACTTTACACCGCCGTTGAAATTAAGTTTAATTAGCCGGAGCTAATTAATTAGCCCATAATTAGCTAGGAGCTCAAGTTTCTCATCAAAATGACTGGCAAGAACATTCCCCATAGCTTTACTGCCAAAACGTTTTTTTTTCTTTGGAGGGAAGGTATAAGCAGTTTTAATAGAAGAGGCGAAATACATACACAATTTACAAACCATAGACTACAATTCCCAAAGCACTAAAGCTCCGGCCGATTTGGGGAAAACGCATACATAAAATATGAAGCATGGTTGTCAGTTACATTAAACCAAAACCGGCGGCTTAATCGGCTTAATCTATCGCGGACATGAATTGGCCAAAATTAACTGCAAAACCAAAGAAGAAAATCTTAAAAAACAAGGGGTCTATTGCCACTAGCAAGAAAAGAAAAACAATCAAACAAATGTTTGATCTGTATACAAGATACAACGGGACGTTCTCATTACTGAGAGAGACAGAACCTAAACACAAAAAAAAAATAAAAAAGGAAGAAATCTAAATTAAAAAAAAAATAAAAAATCAAAGCTCTATATACAATAGCTACTCCATGAATAAAACCACGAAAGTACCATATGTGTTGCAATACAACCTTGT
This sequence comes from Artemia franciscana, assembly GCF_032884065.1. NCBI lineage: Eukaryota > Metazoa > Arthropoda > Branchiopoda > Anostraca > Artemiidae > Artemia > Artemia franciscana. The sequence continues at coordinate 17,311,484 of NC_088871.1, read as the reverse complement.
AGCACTATTTTATCTGTATTTTTATAGAAGTATTTTCCTGTTTTGAGAAGTATCTTCATTTTTTTTCTTTTTTTTTGTGTTTTAGTTTAGATTCTCTATTGCTGAGCACTAGCGAGGCCTTGTAGTATAAAACCAAAATAATCGGTTGATCATTCTGCCTTTCCTCCAACTGGTCATTGATTCTTTGTTTTTCCAGATTGTGGTTCCGCCACGGTAGACCAGTTTGGCTTTAGATATTTTAAACATTATCTTCGTAGTAGAAAGTTATTTATTCTTAAGATCAAGCTTGTTATCTATTCAAAAGAAAACAAGAGGGAGGAAAAACCCCAGAAGGGTGCAAAATAAATTAGTCTTAAAAATGCTTATTTGGCACAGTCTTTCATTGTTGGACATAACGTCAGTGTGTTCCTATACTTACAGAAAAATTAGCCCCATACCGCTCACCCACCAAAATACAGCTAAATTAATAGATAAGGCTATTAATCAAATCTAAGTAGATCAACAAATTTAAAATTTAATAATAAGAAGAACAAGTAAGTGACAAATGGGGACAAATCCATTTATTTTACGCAGCGAAAATTATAGACTTTATAATTTATAGACTTTTGTACCTGTTTTCGCTGTCTAAATAAATGAATTTGTCCCCATTTGAACCAGTGTAGTCTGAGAAAATGATACCTAATTTAAGGTGTTACGCCGAAAATAATAACAAACACAAATCCAGATTGAGAAAAAAAACTAACCTCTAAAAGTTGTTCAATTCTCATGGTAAAATGCATCTCCTTGTTATTCATCCAATGCAAAACAAAAAGATCCTTTGCTAAATCTGAAGATGAAAACGCCGGAGACATAGGAATGTCTGAAACAAAGAAAAAATCTTTCAAATTATTAATGTACATAAACAAAATTTAAAAGAGGGTAAGAAGGTGTTCAAAGAGGAGAGCTCCAAAACCTTGAAATTAGTTTTCAGGCCCAAAATTAAAACATATTGCGCAGTTTTACATCCTTTTCGAAACATCCCTGGCCTAGGACGAGTGTCTGAAGTGCCTTTAGTACTTAACTAAATTTAAACACAAGGTTTTATTGACCCCAAATCTAACTTAAGAAATAAAAAAAACAGCTGGAGCAGTCCAATCAGAGAAACGCCGCTCTGAACGCGGTCCTGGGGTCGGGAATCTGCATTGGATACGAAATTTTCTGCGCTAAGCCCTTACAATCGATTCCGCGTCGATGCTTACGTCGCAAAGTACTGATCACCGGATTAGAGCTTGTCCCTGCTCACTGGCACGTCCCAGTCTTTCCAGATGTTCTGACCCTCATGTGAGTTCCAAGAAAAACGCTTGCAAAGCCTTCTGATCGGCTCTCTACAACGCTAATAAATAAATGCTCAAATTCAGTTTAGCTTCGTGTCCCTTTATATTAATGGTACGAAAGACAAGGATCTACTAATTAATAAGCTGCTTGACAATGATATTGTGTTTTTACAGAAGGGCTTTCTCTCTAAAGTGAATATTGATAGCCTAAAGGGTTTTCGGACCCATTATACTTTCTTAAGAGCGACCCAGAAAACCCGTGGTAGATCATTAGGAGCTCTGGCCATCTATTTCAGAAATAACACTCAGCCGATATTATTACAAAGTGATGCTGACATCTTAGCGATAAAATACGGCAATCGCCTACGAACATTACTTAGCAACCTTTCAAAACAAAATACCAAATAGGTTCTCGCCGTCGACATGAATACTGACTTATTATCTAATTCTGACCAATCTGAAATTTTTCTCGATTCACTGTCCGGAGGATTCCATCAGGCTGAAAAAGATCTTCTATTTACTTATATTCACAATCATGGTGGTCTTACTTCCAATCTTGATCATGTAATTGTATCAGATTTAACTCTACTTCCATCAACCGTTCATGCGGACGACTCTAAAATTGACGACGATCATTTATTAATCACATGCCAACTGTACTGCTCTATGGCAAGATCTGTGCGCCAAAACTCTCCCAAGTGGTTCTCAAAGATAAATTGGGGAAATGCCAATGTTCCCTTTATGTATTGACATTGTCCCAGTTATTATTATCTATTAAGGTACCATTCTGCTTATTGCAAAAATCTGTATATACAACTTCAACTCGGATAGATATCAACTCGTATTGTCAGCAAATAGTGTTCTGTCTCAAGTCTGCCGCTAAAAAAAGGTGTTCCCTCTGAGTGCGAGCGAACGGGTACTCGGAATCCATTGTGGAGGGCTGATCCTAAAGTGAAGATGGCTAAACAAAAATCTAAGTTTTGGCTCCGCATGTGGATAGCCTGTGATCGTCCTCCTTCCGGTTCAGTACATCAAATAAAGCAGAATACCAAACGAGAGTACAAGTATTTCATGCGTAGAGCGAGACTGAATGCCTTGGATGATCCCTGCGACAAGAAATCATGGGATCGTTATAAATAGTGTTAAGTGTTCACCTCCAATTAATTCCTCTCTTCGGCTATGTGATTTCGTTTCCCATTATAAAAATATTTTGCTTTCGTTTAATCATTTAATTAATGAATATTAAATCTCAAAAATCATTTAAAAAAAAACTTGTCAACTCAGTCCTCCCAATTCGCATCAACCATTCTCAAGTGCTATCGGTGGTATCTGGTGCTATCCTCTGGTGCTATACCATCTATGCTCTTAAGCAAGTGTATAAGTAGGAGTCTCTCGACAATGATGCTCTTTCCTTCAAGTTTTCTTGCTATGATTGTCCTGAACTACTGGAGCATTTGCAGTTATTGTTTTAGATGTGCTTGGCACAGTCCATTGTGCCAAATAGTTATTTGTCCGGTTGTATATCTTCCATTGTTAAAAGAGGTAAGGACTCCAGTGCTTGCTCTAATTACAGTCCTATCTGTGTGTCTTGTTTTGTTATTAAGCTATTTGAATATGTGCTGCTAGCGGCCATTAACTCCAAGTACGATTCTACGCCCTTCCAGCTTGGTTTTACAAAAGGTACGGACTGCGTTCAAGCTCGCCATATTGTGGGTCGGCTAATGAAACAAGCTGTTTCTCAAAAAACTCCCCTCTATACTTTGACTGTTGATATATCTAATGCTTTTGACTATGTACTTCATTCAAATGCTTTGTATTCTCTAGCAGCGTTTGGCGTTAACCTTTCTGTTGTTTAGGTAATGAAATACTAATTCTTCAGTTAGGATGAAGTGGAATGGTACTGTAGGGGAGCATATTCTTGTTTAAAAAGGCGTCAGGAAAGGTGTTGTGTTATCTCCGAGCATATTTAAGTGTGTTTTAGCTTCGTGTCTCCGACGTCTTCAACCCTCAGTTTTTTTACAATGATAGTTCAGGCATTATTCTGTTGATGTTCTGCTTCTTAGCCGGACAAAACAAAGTCTAATTGCCAACTTTGACCTGTTTTCAGCCACATTGTCCGCCGTAGGCCTTTCAATTAATGCTGCCAAATGTGAGTTTTTGTGTTTTGGGAGTCCTTCAGCAGCATCGCCTCTTTGCTCGAATTGTTCAACTATACCATGTTTAGCAAGTATTAAATGGTTAGGTCTATCTTTTTCCAAGTCATTTTCGTCTACTCGCTCCAGTATTACGTCCAGCGTGCTGAGAAGTATGCGGGTTGGTCATGGACAAATTTCACCCAATCCAGGTCGGTATAACGGAAAAGGACTTAGGCGTTTTTATTCTAGTTTTTGTGCCCCTGCTGTTTTTTCTTTCTGGTTTTGCCTTCCTCCTTCGCCAGAAGGATACAAAGAAAATACGCTCAGGATATTTTAAGTACTGTAAATAGCTGCTGCGTCTGCCTCGGTCATTTAGAGTCGTTTCTAAATTTGACATTGCGCCCTCGCGACTGAAACAAATATATGCAGATCTATGTTTTTAGAACTCAGCAAATAATTGGTGTTTTTGACCCTCTTTTGCATTTTTTGAATTGAGTTAATTTATTTGTTATACTATAGAATCGTATGTTTATGAGGGTTTTTTTGTGTTTACTCCACACTTGTATCATTGTATTTTGTGAGTTATAAATAAATATTATTATTATACTATATATTATACACAACTCCAAAAGAATGTACTCTTTAGAACCTTTTCTCTATTAGTTTCCTCACTGAGGTAATCAAAGTAAGCTGTCTGTAAAGGTGTTTGTCACACCACCTTAACAAGTGGTAAAACAAGAATGGAATATCTCCCGTAAGTCTGGGGAGCTTAGGGTTAAACAAATGCCCCTGTTTCACCTGAACTTGAAATGCCAAGTGAGGTGGGAATTGTCTGGTCCTGGTGTAAGATCAAGAGGATTAGGATTGAGAAATCTCGTGAGCAAGAGATGAGCTGGTGCACTTGCAGAAAAAATTTGCTGACGTAACATTCTTTGACGGTAGAATTTGGTCTTTGGTTTTTAGTTCTTTTTTCTAGAATTAATGAATTAGTCCAATCAGAATATTTTATACATTGTTTGTCAAGAATGTAAATAACAGTTTGCATCTTGCACAAATCAGATTTTTTCCTGTCAAGGCTTCGTTCCTCCATTCCTCAGATTCACTAAGGTTGACCTTTAGCATACACTTTGTTTCATGGGAAATCAAAAGCAAAATAGGTCCATACCATGCCCCTTTAATGACCAATTTATGATGTTAAAAAAATATGTTTATTTTGGGATATTCTGTTCAGGATTAGCATCACCAACTGAAATCAAATCCACTGAAAAACAAGCTACCCTATTCTGGAACCTTAGGTTTTATCCTGCCTTTCACTAAATTGAGTTGAATCCCCTAGTTTTAACTCAACAGCGTGCTAGTAAAAATAAATACTTCCAAGCAGAAACCATTTAAAAAATTCCACCAAAAATACGGCCAGATAACGACACAAATTTAAGTACATTTTCATTATCAGCGATTTTTTCTATAATCTAGTGAATTTTGGGTGACTTGTCTCATTATTTTCTACCAAGGCCAGTGACAACCCTGGCTGAAGAACAGATTCAAAAACTAAAGCCTAAAATATTACCTGTTTCAGCATTGACACTGGCACTTAGGTGAAAATGCCTCGATCTGCTCGTAAAAGCATCTATATCTGGCATTTGGGCGTCACTAATGCTATAGGAGGAGGCCAAGGTTGGCAACGTTTTAAAACCAGATTCATAAAGACCATCTTCGTGGTAGCCTTCATCTTGACGGGTTTGGAAACAATTCCTGTATAAAAAAAAACAGTGGGTTTATAGCTGTGATAAAAGAACAAAGACAAAATACATATTTTTGCTTTTGTCTTTTTTTTACTCGGTCATATTTTCAGAAGAAATAACAACAAAAATTGCCTGTTGCGCCGAGGACTATTTAAATAGTCTATTTATGTCAAACTTGCTTAAAAATATCGACAAATTTGTCCGTTTAATATTTGTACATTCTTATAAGTCATGAATCAAGTCAATACTTATCCGTCATTTTAAAATAAAGATTTTGACAATATTTGGTATTTGTTTATTTAAATAGCAATTCTAGCACTAAAAAATGAGCGCTACATGATGCTACTTTTACAATTATAAGAGAAATAGAAAAAGAGAGGGAAAAAAGATCACTCGTTAAATACGCTTACAGATTACAAGAGGAAGTTTACTAATCTATTCCTACGACATTTAATGGGTTGTAGTTTATTGTGATGCCTAGTAATTCACCTGCTCTGTACAGAGGGTGGAAATATAGATTAGTGCTTCTCGTTTGCTAGTAGAGCTTTCCTAAATGTCAGTATTAAATCATATGTTCGAGCGAATAATGTGGCCAAGTTCAAGAGTCCAAGAGCACCTTCCTGGTTGCTGAAGCGGGGTCCGAGTACTATTTTAATAGCATGTTTTGAACATATTCTAGTTTTGCTGACATGTAGCATTGTTTTAGTTTGAGGACCTCAAATGGAACAGCAATATTGAGAATAGGCCTAATATAGGTTGTATACATCGCCAAATAAGAGTTGGCGACCCGAGAAGCTCAACCTGCGCATAAACTCTAGATTGAACTCTGTTAGGCCTAATATAGGTTGTATACACCAGTAGGTATTGGCGACCCGAGAAGCCCAACCTGCTTATAAACTCTAGATTGAACTCTGTTAAGCTCTAGATTGAGTAGTGACATTTATGTGCAATCCCCTGTAAATGTTACACCGAAGACTATTGCAGAGAAAACTGTTGGAAACGGCACATCTGGAATTGTAATGTCCTCATTAAATGGATTGAATCGTAGAACTTTCGAGTTCTGTTCATTCACTTGTAGACCATTTGATTCATACTGGGTGAGGAAGTCCGTAAAAAGTCAGGTCAAACTGCTGCTTTGCAACCGCATGGACTGTGTACTTGAGAAGTGCAGACAAGTCGTCAACGAACTCAAAACGCTCCTCGAATTTTGATAAGATTGGATTGACGACGGCAAAAGATAAAAGAGCATCTAGTTTCATTCCTTGGGGCATTTGGAGGTTAGTTCTGGCAACTCAGAGCAGGTATCTTCAGCAAACAAAGGACAGACTGATTGCAATCTGCCCCGTAGAAATTCTCTCATTAATAGCATTATTTGATTTTTAGCTCCCATCTCTTCCAGATTAGTCAATGTGGTCAGGTGTTTGATAAGGTCAAATGCGTTTCCATAGTTAGACAAAAAAATAAATCGGCAATACTATTAGAAATGTTCAGCAACTTAAAGATTAAGTGGTACATTTACACCAGATATACTGGCGTCCTACTGCCTGCAACCATATTGGTACGGATCTATCGAAGGCGCAATTTGTTATAACAGAGAATGGCAAATAGAACCCTCAGCTACCTTCGCTAGGTTGGGAGTTATTGATATGGGAATAGGGTAACTTAAAATTCGGTACGACTCGGATATACGCGCCTCTAAAAGTCTCTAAAAATAATTGTTCAGAGAAAATTGGTTCGTTACCTATGCGATTGGCTTGGCATGGTGAGTATTCTTTCAGTAATTTAACGGGGAGTTCACCTGGGTATAAGGCAGTTGTTACGTAGCCGTCCGACTGCATATAAAACTGCCATTTCTGACGCCTCTACGATTCCGTCCATACTACAGTTATTAATAATGTCACTCATTTGTTCGTCACTTATGCCTGAGTAAGCAGTACAACTTTGAGTAAAAATTTATTAGTTTCAGAGGCTTTGATTAAACTACCGTCTTTACTGATTCGTACTTCAGTTCCTTTCTTATTTCGACTAAGCTGTTTTACCACGTCGTGCCACTGGTGTGACTCGGACTTTAGGAGTGGGATAACAACACTAAAAAGAATAAATGAAAAGCTTTGGGCATGAAAGTAAGGGCCCAGATAAAACCTAAATAAGCAATCTCATTGCCCTAAACATGAGAAGGTATGCGCCCACCCCCTTTCCACTCTTTACACTAGCTAATCTTCGGCTTTATCAAAACAATACACATTCTTAAGCGTGTATTTTTCGTCATTACCGTACTTCAAGAATAAATGTGCTCAATAAGGTATGTCAGTATGTATGACTCAAATTAGGTTCTCCATAGGACCAAAAAGGCTAAATAATTTTACTTCAAGAGAGTGAGTCCAACCCAGAGTATATCTCGGCTATGGAAAACCAAAACATGTTGAGTGACACATATGTTAAACTGAAATTTAAAATAAATATCCTTGAACAGAGACGATTTTGATTACAAATCTTCAGTCCGTTTTTTCTAAATCTTCTAGTATCTAAAAAGATTCTTTTTTTCCAATATATGTTGCGTGTTCTTTTCTCACTTTCAAAGATAGTTTTAAGATATTTCCTATTCTTGTTGTGGCAAAATCCTTCGTTTAAGTTCACTTTACGTAACAAAATAATATGTTCTTTTGTAATAAAAAAAATAAAAAACAAAAAAACACATGATGGAGATTGAGTTATGCCTACGAATGTCTAACACGATTTTAAGAAATAATAATCGTTAATATTACTTTAAATTATAGCTACTTACCCTGTTAAGCCAATACCCCCCCCCCTCCCTCCTCTTCCATAGTAAGACCGGTTGACAAGAGCCAAGCTTTAAAAATGATGTTTGTTTTTGTTTTTTTTTGCGACAAACTTATGCTACAGAAGCGGAAAAATGTAGTGTCAATAAATTGTTTTAAAAAGTATAAAAACTTCTTTCCGTGCATAGCTTACTACTAATAAGTATTTGTATCTTTTGCCATACTCAGCAGGCAGATAAGAAAACTGCTGCCCCGAACTCCCTTTTTTCTAATTTAAAAACATATGTTTTGAATCTTCACTCTGATTCGTTAATCATAAAGAAGACGGTTGAAAGGTGAACGTCGCTCAGCTCAACAAATCTCGCTTGGGAGAAATTATTGGCACTATAGTCGACCCTAATTTTGATTTTATCCACAACTACGTGACTATAATATGGCTCGAGCATAACTGTAATATTATTTGAAAAAAAAATTGGACTCGGTTGAATTTAATACTGAGCCCCCCAAACATTGTTGAGATTGCCTATAAAAAACTAATTCATAATATAAAACCTTAGATGTTTTAGTCTCTCCACAAGTTTTTGTTTCTGCCGCTGACTTTTCGATTTCAAATGTGAGTCACATGGTCCGGCAAACGTAGATGTCGAGGAAATCCCATCATTTGGCAACAATGTTTCAGACCATATACGACACACATTATCCTTGCAAGAAGTAACCAAAATATTGCCGATAAAGCCCCTATAAAAAGAAGATAATAAATATAATTGAGGCAACGAATTCTTTGGAAGATAAACTTACGAGTGGATCAATATAAAGTTTCGGGACAAAAGACCATTACAAATACTGTTTGTCCTGCATCATCTTTGGCTCCAATGTTACTCCTAATACTCTAAGTAAAGTTCTTGTGAGTTATTAATTGATGAATAAATGCATTATTTATTCGTTACAAATTATTTCATAAATTATTCATATAATAAATCAATTATATATTATAATAAATTTATAGATATGTTTCTTCTTCTTCTTTCTTTTTCATCGTCAGATTTCCAAGACAATATCTCTAATATTGAGTACAAAACCACGACTTAAGCTAAAGATGAATACATAAAAAAGAGTAAGTTAAATATAAATCAATATAAAATATAGTACGGTACCGGTTATTTATAATGATAAAGATACATTAAACAAGGGCTGAGAATAGATATTAAGGACAGAGGAATGGTTGGGGACTCAGAACTCAGAATACAGAGCTATTCAAGTGTGGATCGACAAAAAAGCCTCCAGTCCATTCACAAAAAAAAAGTTGTAGTGGACAAGGAAGGAAACAGGTTGGATAGAGGAAAAACTAGAAAAAAATCCTTAATATGTTAATATAAAGTTGTATTCGAAAGTAAGTATAGCTACAAGCATAGGTGTACATACGTATGATCCTTTTCTGGAGGAGGAGGAGGGGAGGTCAAACACGAATAGGGGCATTTTTGGGGCAAAATTGTTAAATTCCTTCAGAGAGAAGCCATCCAGCCAATATCGGGAAGGGAATTGTCCCATTCCTACCTATGAGCAGGTATGATTAAAAGGCTAGTTTGAGTCGCAATGAGAGAATAATATGCTTCCAACGAAATTATCGTAGGGTTATGGGGTAATAGGATAGCTATTATCACCTTCTAAAAATACTTTCCTAATTTCTTTGTATTCCTGCTTTCTCTAAAAGCAGAAAGCCACCAAATACTTCTTTGTCAGAAATTATCTCCCCCCCCCCCAGAATCCGAATCACGCTACTCGGCTTAAAAAAAATGGTTGGTATTATATTTTCTTTGTTACGATCACCACCCTCTTTCTTCCTCTCTTTCTTGAAATTCAAATAATAAGACTCAAAACTAAAGCAATTTTCCTCCAAGAGAAAATCTCCTATGCTATCTAGTGACATAAAGTTTGGTATTTATAATGCCAATAAATATCAAGACTAATCTAAGAATTCTTCTAAATTCACCGGAAAACTTACAATGAGGGTAAATAATTTTGGAAAGCTTCACTATACAATACATGGATATCTACTCAAATAAGCGGATACAAGTGGTGATATATAACAATTTGGATCACCCTTAGGGAGGCCCTAGACGGTCAATCATTTTGATCAAAGGTTTCCGTCAATCCATTGAAGTGTGCTTCAATCAACCTTTAATCGACGCTTTAATCAACCCTTCAATCTCGACCAAAGCTACTGCAACACAAGGCTTTTGATCAAAATGATTGAGTCATTCAACTCGCAGAACAGTTTTTAGTGCTGGGACTAGATAAATAATCTTCGGTAGAGCCACCTGACCGCCAAAGCTATTAAACGATAATATAAAGCCTACTGAAATCTAATTTCTCCGGTTTATATTCGACTGACGACTGACGGAAGCTTTTGATCAAAATGATTGAGTCATTCAAACTTTCTATCAACCACTGTCAACGCTTGACTCAGGCGTCAAACAGGTTCCTAGACGGTCAATCTTGCTTGAGTCAATCGACTGATGGAAGCTTTTGATCAAAATGATTGAGTCATTCAAACTTTCTATCAACCACTGTCAACGCTTGACTCAGGCGTCAAACAGGTTCCTAGACGCTCAATCTTGCTTGAGTCAATCGACTGACGGAAGCTTTTGATCAAAATGATTGAGTCATTCAAACTTTCTATCAACCACTGTCAACGCTTGACTCAGGCGTCAAACAGGTTCCTAGACGCTCAATCTTGCTTGAGTCAATCGACTGACGGAAGCTTTTGATCAAAATGATTGACCGTCTAGGGCCTCCTTCATACTTCTTATAGAAAAAAATTAATATATTTTAATATTTCTATATATGTTTTATCAAACAAAGTCTATAGACTCATATATATACGGATACGACAGATTACGACACAAAAATTTATGCACATCTAAATGAAAGAACTACATATACGACTATAACCCACGAAAATACTGATCAGTTTACTATCAAAATTATAACTGAATTAAAGGATCTAAAACAAAATGGTAAGATTACTCCACAATTATATAATAAATTTTTCCCCCGGGGCAGCTTTTGTCTAAAATTTTATGGTGTACCAAAATTGCATAAACAAGCCATTCCTTTAAGGCCCAGCGTAGCTTGTAAGAAAGCCTCCGCCTCCAACATTGGAAAATGGTTATGTACAGCCTTCAAACCTTTGCTCTACTCTCAAAAATCTTACATATGTAATTCAGTAGACTTAGTTGAACAAGAGCTAAGAGCTCATATGGCCCTTATGACGAGGTCGGAAGAGCCAAGAGCCAAGAAGTTTATGGTATGAGCTCTAGCAAAATTCTAAGAATCAATAGATTGCTTTAAAAGAAAAATCAGAGGCTTAATGCCGGTCGGGATTTAAAATAAGAGCTCTGAGTCACGAGGTTCTTCTAAACATCAAAATTCATTAAGATCCGATCACCCATTCGTAAAATACCTCGATTTTCCCGTTTTTCAAGAATTCCTGTTTCGCCCTCCAACTCCCATCAATGTCACCGGATCTGATCGGGATTTAAAATGAGAGTTCTAAAGCACAAGATCCTTCGAGATATCAAATTTCATTAAGATCTGATCACCCATTCGTAGGTTACAAATACCTCATTTTTTCTAATTTTTCCGAATTACCCCCCCCCCCCAACTCCACCAAAGAGAGCGGATCAGTCCGGTTATGTCAGTCACCTATCTTGGACTTATGCTTATTCTTTCCACCAAATTTCATCCTGATCTCTCCGCTTTAAGCGTTTTCCAAGATTTCCGGTAACCCCCCTTAATGACACTGGATCCGGTCGGGATTTAAGATAAGAGATCTGAGTTTCGAGGTCCTTCTAAATATAAAATTTCATTAAGATACGATCACTCTTTCGTAAGTAAAAATACCTCATTTTTTCTATTTTTTGGAATTAACCCTCCCGTCAATTCCCCCAAAGAGAAAAGATCCGTTCCGGTTATGTCAGTCCCGTATCTAAGACTTACTTTTCCTACTAAGTTTCCTACTAAGTTTTGCTTACTTTTCCTACTAAGTTTCATCCCGATACCTCCACTCCAAGCGTTTTCCAAGATTTTAGGTTCCCCCCCCCAACTTCCCCTTCACTGGATCCGGTCGGGATTTAAAATAAGAGCTCTGAGACATGATATCCTTCCAAACATCAAATTTCATTAAGATCCGATCACTCCTTCGTAAGTTAAAAATACCTCATTTTTCTAATTTTCAGAATTACCCCCCCCCCCAACTCCCCCAGAGAGCGGATCCATTTCGGTTATATCAATCACCTATCTAGGACTTATAATTATTTTTCCCATGAAGTTTCATTCCGATCCCTCCAATCTAAGCGTTTTCCAAGATTTTAGGTCCCCCCCAACCCCCCCCCCCAATGTTACCAGATCCGGTCGGGATTTAAAATAAGAGCTTCAAGACACGATATCCTTCCAAACATCAAATTTCATTAAGATCCGATCACTCCTTCGTAAGTTAAAAATACCTCATTTTTTTAATTTTTCAGAATAAACCCTCCTCCCCCCAACTCCCCCGAAGAGAGCAGATCCGTTCCGGTTATGTCAATTACGTATCTAGAACTTGTGATTATTTTTACCACCAAGTTTCATCCTGATCACTCCACTCTAAGCGTTTTCCAAGATTTTAGGTCCCCCCCCCAAACCAGCTCCGCACAATGTCAACGGATCCGGTCGGGATTTAAAATAAGAGCTCTGAGACACGATATCCTTCCAAACATCAAATTTCATTAAGATTCGATCACTCCTTCGTAAGTTAAAAATACCTCATTTTTTCTAATTTTTCAGAATTAACCCTCCCCCCCAACTCCCCCAAAGAGAGCGGATCCATTCCAGTTATGTAAATCACGTATCTAGGACTTGTGCTTATTTTTCCCACCAAGTTTCATTCCGATCCCTCCACTCTAAGCGTTTTCCAAGATTTTAGGTTTCCCCCCTCAATTCCCCCAGTGTCACCGGATCGAGTCGGGATTTAAAATAAGAGCTCTGAGACACGATATCCTTCCAAATTTCAAATTTCATTAAGATCTGATCACTCCTTCGTAAGTTAAAAATACCTAATTTATTTTTATTTTTCGGAATTAACCCTCCTCTCCCCAACTCCCCCAAATATAGCAGAACCGTTCCATCAATCACGTATCTAGGACTTCTGCTTATTTTTCCTACCAAGTTTCATCCCGATCCCTCCACTCTAAGCGTTTTCCAAAATTTTAGGTCCCCCCCACAACTCCCCCCAATGTCACCGGATCTGGTTGGGATTTAAAATAAGAACTCTGAGACAAAATATCCTTCCAAATATCAAATTTCTTTAAGATCCCATCACCCGTTCGTAAGTTAAAAAAACTTCATTTTTTCTATTTTTTTCGAATTAATCCTCCACCCTCCCCCCCCCCCCAGATGGTCAAATCGGGAAAAGACTGCCAAATTTCATCGTCCTAGCTTACCTGGAAGTGCCTAAAGTAGGCACTTCCGGGACAGAACCGGGACAGACAGACCGACAGAATTTGCGATCGCTATATGTCACTTGGTTAATACCAAGTGCCATAAAAACTCAAAAACGTAAATATCTCAGAAAATACAATTACAAGTAGTTCTGACATTGTTTCTATGTATACAAATATTGATGTAGCAGTATCTGAACAATTATTAGAAAATAAAATGAAAATTATCACTTAATAGAAGTTTCAGCAGCAGGATTAGATTACGACGTCTTAATGACCTTGGTTAAACTTTGAAACAAGTATTCAATGTATTTCGAACTCCGTAATTCTTTTTATCAGCAAATCAATGGCTTACCCATGGGTGCACCATTCTCCAGGTTACTGGCAAATATGTATGTAGACCATACTAAAAATTGGGCGTTAAATTCGTATTTCTTGAAAAATATCTTTTGGGGATGATACATGGATGACGTAATTTCACATTGGAATTATAGAGAAAATGAACTTAGGTTTTTTTTAGATAACCTCAATACATGTGGTAGGAATTTACAGTTTACCTTAGAAATTGAAATTCCGAATAAAATCTCATTCCTATATGTGCTAATTATTCGTAGCTTAGATAAACTCGATTTTACTATTTACAGAAAACCAACACAAAACAATAGATACATTTTAAATTAAACTACCCCCCACAAGTCAAAAGAGCTGTCGTAATCTCTCTCGTCGATCGTGCCCTAAACATTTGTTCTGATTTCTACATCGCAGCAGAACTAGGCTTTATCAGGGACATACATTTTGGAAATGGGTATCCTCTTTTACTTATTAATAATACAATTAATCTAGACTGAAGACACTCCCGTAAAATCAAAGGTAATTTACCATGTGAGAATCCCGATATGCCCTCAAACATAATTTACCTACCATATATCCCAAAAATACCTACGAATCTTAAAAAAAGTATGCACACAAAATAATCTGTCTGTTGTATTTACCAATAATTTGAAAATCATAAATCTCCTAAATTCTGGTAAAGGTAAAACTCCAGTTACTCGCCAAAGAGGAGTCTCAGATACCATGTGATTGTGACAAATTCAATGTGGTTAGAATTCACCAGAATTTTGAGAAACGCCTACAACAGCATAAAGACGATATCACCAAAGCTCTAAATTCTAACATTGGTTCTGTTTCTTTTGATTCTACTTTAAGCAGCAATGTCCTAGCCACACAACACTTTTTGAAGAATCCGTCCTTATTAGCAATGACCTAAGCATAAAGTAAGTAGTTCGAGAAGCAATTGAAATCAGAATTAAGATTAATAATAACATTTCCTTAAATAGGGACTTGGGAGAATATTGACTAAATACTCTATACAGAAATTTAATAAAAAGCGATCTTACAAAGTATCATAAAAAACAATAGATATTAACACAGAACCTGCCACAAATAGACCTATAAAATCAGCAGCCAAAAAACCACAATTAGCACTAAAAACGTGCTTTTAATCATTCTATTTCATTTTAATGAATTGCCTCGTTTCATCACAATTTATTTATCAGTCCTGGTTGAAATTCGCTGAAATAAGGATGCTGGGACTGTTTTAAATTTTGTTTTCATTTTTGTTATATTTGTTGTATCTTGTTGTAAGTTTTTCTTCTTATATATTTATGTTTTGCTGAGGACGGCCCTTGGACATAGGGCCGAAATATTCATTCTAATTAGTTTCCCACTGTCTTGCAAAAAGAACTGCCAATTGTTCTTTTTGTTTTTGGTATAAGGATGGAGGAGGAGCATGCGCAGCTGTGTTGGCCTCAAAAAGCTTGGTGCTACAGCAAATTGTTGGTAGTAACAGTAGTATATATACGCACTGTGAAAAATGTCCTTCTTCAGCAAAGTATTGAGACCACTTGAGTTAGTTAAAAAGTGTACAGAGTAACTGAAAGTATTTGGCTTCTTTTATTTCAGGTAATAGAACTTCCCGAGAATTCAAATTTGTAATAAAACAATGGCGCCTTCAAGAGCCAGGATAATATGATGGAATTATTTAAAAAGTAAATATAAGATGGAAATGGAAAGAATGTTTATATCTAATAAGACTTCTATAGAACGAGCCGAAAATTACTTTTTCTGAAAAAAAATTTGTAGCACCATAAAATGGATTCTTCAAAGTGAACAAAAAAGATTATCAAGGTTCAAAAATGGCTCTGGATAATCTAGTGCATATGGTTCATATGTACTTACTTAGGCATATATTTTGAAGTAGCTCTCCAAGAAAGACTAGTAACTGGTGCTGGATGACCAAGAAGAATGTAACTAAATGAAAGACTACATTTTTGCGAATGAGCCTTGGCTGTATGATCCCCTTCTTCAACCACAAAGTTTACTAGAAAAAAAAAACAAGCAGTGAAAAAGAAATAGCAGTTAGGAACAACGAAGCTTTATTTTCACTTTCCTTTTCCTTATTGATCTCCTCCTAAATTCCAAACTTAGATTAGTCAGTTTGTTTCTCCTTATATGCTTACTTTAGTAAATCTATAAAGGCATAACTTCAAATTCTTATGTGCTTAACTGGTAATTTTAGCTTAAATAATATTCTTCACCAAAATTTTCTTTAACACACGTGCAAAAAAAAATAGTTAAAACACTTCGTCAATAGCCAAACACTGGATTGTCTGGTCTTCTGGCCTGGTCTTTAAATCAATAAGAAAATAACGTCATTTAGTTATTTTCTATTCGCAGCTATTAGGTGCTTATACAAAGCTGGTAATCGTGCATTTTTGTGTTGCGGAGCAACACTACTGCTTTCGTAGTTTTTTTTTTTTTTTTTTTTTTTTTTTTTTCACCGTGATCAGCGACCTGTAGCTCCGAAGTGGTAAGAGTTAAAAATTTGAGATTTTTCAGAGGGAAGGGAAACGTGAAACAGAATAAAAAAGTTCCAGAGAAGTTCCTAAAATTTCTTACAGTTTTCCATAAAAAAAAAATAAAAGCGTTTTTTTTTTTCTTAGAAACTCTGCGTTCGATGTTTGGCGTCAAGTTAAGACGACCCTAGCTTCGGAAATAAACTTGTTAGAAATACAGTTATGCTGAACTCATGTAGAACTTTCATTTGTCTCTTCGAGAACCGGAGCACAAAATTCCGTAGCTCTTACAGATTTCCCGGAAATAATTCCGGAAAAGTCCATCTCGTTCCGATTTTTTTTGGAATTTTCTCAAATTTTCGATTTTGATGTTTCTTATATTTTATCGAGTAGTGCTATGAAAAGTATGCAAGAAGAAGTGAAGTGTTCTATATACCAAGTTGCTTCGTTCTCTAAGAAATAATTTCCGAAGTTTCGACGTTCTAGAGGTAACTTCTGTTCTGGACCAGCTAGAATTTTTTTTCCAACGTGGTTCGACAGGTCTCGATCTCCTAACAACTGGAGCTTACAATAGTTTCTCCGAAATAAAATTCCTTCTGTGGGTTTTTCTATTTGGAAGTTTTGTCATGCCCTCGGGGCAATTTAAATTTTTTGTTGGATTTGGTTTGTTTTATATTTTCCTAGCTTAGACCATCAAAAGTTAAGCAGAAAACTATAAGACGTTATTTCCGTATCTCTTTCAGATTTCCCGGAAATAATTCCCGAAATGTGCGTCTCGAAACATAATACTTCGAATTGGCGTCAAGTTAAGACGGCCCTAGTTTCGGAAGTAAACGTTTTAGAGATAAAATAATTATGAACTCATATAGAACTTTTATTGATGTTTTCGAGAACTGAAGCATGAAATTCCGTAGCTCTTACAGATTTCCCGGAAATAATTCCAGAAAAGTGAATCTCGTTCCGTTTTTTTGAAATTTTCTTAAATTTTCGATTTTGATGTCTATTTTATTTTTATCGAGTAGTGCTATGAAAGTTATGCAAGAAGAAGTGAAGTGTTCTTTATACCAAGTTGCTTCGTTCTCTTAGAAATAATTTCCGAAGTTTCGACGTTCTAGAGGTAACTTCGGTTCTGGGCCAGCTAGAATTTTTTTTCCAACGCGGTTCGACAGATCTCGATCCCATAGGACTGGAACTTGCAATAGTTTTCCGGATATAAAATTCCTTCTGTAGGTTTTCTATTTAGAAGTGTTGTCATGTCCTTGGAGCAATTTTCAATTTTTGCCAATTTTTGTTTGTTTTATATTTTCCTAGCTTAGTCCATCAGAAGCTAAGCAGAAAACTTTATTTTGTTTTTTCCGTATCTCTTTCAGATTTCCCGGAAATAATTCCCGAAATGTGTGTCTCGAAACATAAAACTTCGAATTGGCGTCAAGTTAAGATGGCCCTAGCTTCGGAAGTAAACGTTTTAGAAATAAATTAATGCTGAATCCATGAAGAACTTTTACAGATCTGTTCGAGAACTTGAGCATAAAACTCCGTAGCTCTTCCCGGAAATAATTCCGGAAAAGTTCTTCTCGTTCGAATTTTTTGTCTAATTTTCTGAAATTTTCGATTTTTACTGTTTCTTTTATTTTTAGAAACAATTCTCGTTTATTTCTGGACCAGCTAAACATTTTACCAAACTCAGTTTAGTAGGAGCTCGAAATAAAACCATATCAAAGATGCTTCAAGATAACAATCGAAGCCGCATTAGAAAAATGTCCTCTGAAGGACATAATGGAGACTGTTGCTCCACAGTTGCACGTGTTGCTCCGCAACTGTGCCCTAAGGAACAGGGCACAGTTGCTGCAACACTTCCCGTTGCACAGGCAACGGAGGTCTAGTTTCCTCTATATTCATACCATTTTCGTGTTTTAACCACACCATTTCTGTCTGTTTTGCTCTGGTCAAAATCCGTTTTACTAAAAATTATCGAAACACTTTGACATTTTAGCAACAAAATAATGACTACTGAAACAGCATATCCTTTTTTTAAGATGATATCTATTCTGCAATATTTGTTTGAACACACCTTAGAAAATCTGAAAAAATGAGGCCTGAAAATTAAATTTCTTATAAGGTTCAGCCACTTCTAGAATTTCAGCCCCCGTTCGCCTTCGACTTCACACATTCTGAAATATTCCCCCTTTACATTCGTATACTGCAACGAACCACTTCAATTTACATGCCCTTACTCAAGCCCATCTTCAACGTCTTTAACTCAGTCGTTTTTTTCTCTTTAAATATTTTCGAAGAAAATAAAGGCATAGGAGCCAAGGGCGTATATAGGATTTTATTCAGGGGGAGAGAGGGGTTACAAAACACATAAAAATGTGTTTATGTGCATTTTTTTTTTACTTTTTTTACGAGTTGGCCACAAATTTTGGGGTTGGTTGTTCGAACCTGGTAGCCCCCTCTCCTCCCCTGGACTTGGCCTTCAAGGGAGTCATCATAATTCACGCACTTTAGAATATGAATTGCTGGTTAAATATACGGGAAGGTGACCACCAAAGTTAAATTAACTCAAACCATTTATAGCTTATGTCATATTTTACGCGAGACTTGGTTTCATAGAATGACATATCTTCTCCTCCTAGTTTTCTTGGTTTTACATACTACTCACAATATTGTTTCTATTTGTTCTGTTCGTAATTTGCGTTATATTCATAATTAGTAGTGTTATTGATTCCTCGTCATTTTCAACATTCAATAAGATGCCACTCTCAAATTTTTATGGACTTCGTATATTAAACGTCACCTAAAAAATTGTTCAAACCAGAAAGAAAAGTAACCAAAACCTCTGAAAACGACTATTTAGGAAATCAAAGTTACAGAAATATGTTAACTTAAATCACTGGGATACAGTAGCAGATATTTATAACGTCAATCCCCTGGGGGGGGGGGATCTAAACCTCCCTTAAAATCAATTTAAATCTACAAATTTACTACACAAGTAAGGTATTATTCTTATTAAAATTATTACAAATTATTCTCAGGGATCACAGTGTCCCAAAATTTAATAACTTTCATATACTTTCGACAAGAATATGTATCGTTCACTACGAGCACTAATTTGAGAATTTTCCGCAGCTTTGTGTACCCAAAAACAAAAGTAAATAATACGATAATAATATACTCACAGCAAATATCCTCAAACCAAACTCGGACTAGATGATCATCACTTTCACAGCTTGCAAAGTAAGAGCCATCAGCAGAAAAAGCCAGATGAGACACAGTCTCGTCAAACACGGGTGACCTCCATGCACACACCCACCTTGGAAGTATTTCGGTGCCTTCATTATTATTACCTATCAATTAATTTCTGTATAAAATACATTTCTTTATATTTAAACACTATCAGACTCAGCACTAAAAAAGGAGAATTAAATGCCGCTAAAGAATTTCTAGAGCCAAATTACTTCACCAAAGTGCTTATTAAAATGTTGTGTACTAAAAAAATGAGGGGGGGGGGGAAGACAATATATTTTCTGATGCTTAGAGTTTTACTGAAGGTATTTTGGGTCTGTAAACAGGGTGAAATTATAAGCAGTAAATGTCGTCTTCCGACATGTAGTTGGAGTTTAAAACAAAGAAAGCTTAACTAAAACTTCACAGATGTGCTTGCTGTTTTTCTAAAATTAATCATCTCCCTTGTGAAGCCTCAAATAAGGATTAACGTGATTTATACTAATTGAAGCTAACTTAATTTTATGATTTCTTCAAAACTTCATTTTTAAATGCAAAAGTAGAAATCACACCTCATGACAAAATATATCTGCCTGAGTAGTTTTCTTTCACTGTTAGCAAAACTAAACGTCATTTTCTTTCTTTCATTTCTTTTCTATTTTTCAGGCACTATGTTATTGTAGCTCAACCTATACTAGCTTCATGACGCATACAAGATCGTGGAAATGACTACATTCTTTTGCGCATTCAGAGGGATGGCGTAAAAAAGATTAGCAATACAATTAAGAAATCACATGGAGGGACTCTGACTACATGCAGCTGGTTTCACAGTATAGCAGCTTATCCAAATGACCGACAGTTATTAGGGTACAAAAGTAAAAAAAAATGCCATACCTGAAGGCGATAGGCTACTAAAAATAAAACAAAATCTAACAAGTTGAAAATAGGTTTGACAATCAGAGTTTTCAAACTCTTAATCATTTTCTTTGGTCCCTTCCCCAAAATAAAAAGGATTGTGTCGTCTTTAAGAATCAGGAGCGTACCCAGGGGAAATTCCGGTCCACTCCCTTTATGCTCCCTAACATTTGAATATTTTCCAATAGCTTGACATTTATTCCTATGTGCTCTACTTTTTGTGAGGTAATCCCCCTCCCCAGCCCCCAAAATAGATTCCAATGAATGTGCTTGTCCAGAACAGAATAGACTTCATGGAACACAAATCAGGGAAATTTTTGTTGAATCAGGTTTTTGAACCTGCATACAGGGAGAGGATATGCACCAGGATATTTTAAACGAGGACTCCCCCCTCCGTTTCCAAGAAAATTTAGATATTTTGGGATAAATTTTCTGCGTTTTTGCAAAAGACCTAAAATATCTGGATGACATAGTTACCTGAGTCGTCAGATCCCTCACTTTCATCTCCGACATCAAACGATACTTTCTTTGATTTGTTCCTACTTTCACCCAAGGACGAATCCCGATATGATAAGTTGCCCTTCCATAACTGAATCTGTTCACCGCCTATCAGCAGCCGTGTTCCATCCCGATTAAATTCAAGAGAATGAACAGGAAAATCAACACCAAATGTAAATTTCTCAACCCACCAGTAGTCTAATTTCTGGAATAAAAATGATTTATGTAAAAAAAAAAGAAAATAATAATAAACTTTGAAAAGCCCCAATGATAGCACAAAGGTAAAAAATAAAATACATTGCACAGAAAAGATAAATTGCATGCATAAAAAGTTTGACGTTACAAGGTGATGCGGCAGGTGACAGTCAATAGGAGTTTAAATATAAAAAAAAAGACTAAGGAAGGCTCTCACTTAAATTAATAGTAATTTGAAAATTTTTCCAGAATATTTTCCAGTTGTAAAGGATATTTTCCATATTTAAAGGATATTTTAAAGATATAAAAGAAGTTTCCATATGTAAATTTCCAGATGTAAAAGATATTTTCCAGATGTAAATGATGTTTTCCAGATGTAAAGGATACTTTCCAGATGTAAAGGGTGTTTCCAGATATAAAAGATATTTTTCGGGTGTAAATTACCACACATAAAGGAAATTTACCAGATATAAAGGATATATTCCAGATTTAAAGGATATATTCCAGATTTAAAGGATATTTTCCGGATGAAAAGGATATTTTACCAGATGAAAAGGATATTTTCCAGATGTAGTTTATATTTTCCAGATGTAAAGGATATTTTCCAGATGTAAATCCCATACTTCAAAAAAGGGTGCTTTATACTCAAATTTCAATGTACAGACAATCCTGAACAGTCAAAATTCTCTTGGGGGAGGGGTTTCAGATTGGTGTAGACACAACTACTAGTTTTCCAGTACTAGAAAACTAGTTCTGAACTAGTTTTCAATGATACAACATATAAACTAATCGGATTATCTTTTCACACTGTTCATGATCTGAGCTAGCTGCAGCCTTGAATTAAATGTACTGTTACGAAGTAACTTGCAATTACTGAAATAAGTTTTTGCAAATTGGAAGTAATATTTTTGGAGGATTATTTCTTTGTGGAATTTGCAAATTGTAGACCCTCTTTGAAAAGTGCACTGCTCAGTGATACGCAGGAAAGTCTTTTAGGCCGACTTTACACAGGTGGGGTCGGAATCCACTTGGATGCAATAGGGAGGCTCGGCCCTCACTTTAAGATAAGTCTTTTTGCTCTGTTTATTGACTTCTAAAAATAAGATACTGTGAATGATGCAGCGTTTCAAGCAGTTTGATGTTGCGCTAGCTAAATTCAAGAACTACCCCCTATGGCCTGTGAGAATTATGCAAATAGGAATGGATTCGCACGGAAAGCCCACTTATCTGGGCTTTTGTTACAGTAGTCACGACAAATTTAGGTTAATAGATGCGAATCTTCAAAAATACAACCCCAAAACGATATATTCGTCCAAGCCTGCCGTAAAAAAAGCAATTTTTGAACTTGATAATACCCCTGAGATTTATGAAACTCTTTCTAAGACTTTTTTAGCCCTGAAAGCAAGTGATAAATTAGGGTCTAACTCAGTTTCTTCAAGTATCGCCCCAATTTACAACAAATTAGTTGCAACTGAAGCCCAGCTGGTGAAGACAAATAGTGATCTGCTGGAAAATATTACAAAGAAAGTGACTGAAAAGTTCAATGACCCAAGGTCACTGAAAGAGACTACTGAACTGATAGTCAGCCAGGTTTATGATTCAGTCACCCTCGAGTTTAATCCGAAGTTTGCTAAAATTGAGCAGGCTCTAAGTAGTCTGAGAACTCAAATTGAAAATATGGAGGAGAGGAGTAGTAGAATTGAAAAAAAGCTTGATGATTATGATCAAGCGTCCTTGCTTGGTAGTCTTATATTTCATGGGGTAAAGGAGTTACCTGGCGTAGACACTCGCACTACAATATTTCAAATTATAAATAGCAAAATGTCTGTGACAGACCTCTCATCTTCTGATTTGATTAATGTATACCGTCTCCGATTGAATAATCTAACTACACAGCATGAAGAAAGTTCTATTAGAGTTGCTCCGATCGTCGTTAAATTTTCTTGCAAAGATGTAGCCCGTAGAGTGTTTAAAGCAAAAGCTGAACTTGCTTCAACTGGTGTTTTTGTATCGGACTTTCGCCGGGACATTTTGAACGCAGCGAAAGACAAGTATGGTCAGAGAAATGTTTGGTCGGATCAGGGCCAGATTTTGGCAAAGCCTAGTGCAGGGTCAACAGTCATGAAACTCCGTTCTATTACCACCTGTATTTAGTCTCATATGTTATGATCAGTGTTTTTTACACTTGTTTATTTTGCTTTAAGGCTTTTGCTTGTATTTTCTTCTTTTCTTTTTTTCTGCTTTTATGTGTATTTTTTCTTTCTTGCTTTTTTTTTGTTTTGTTTTTTCATTTAGAGATTTTTGTTTTGGTACGAGATTTCATTTACTCTCGCTGCGTCTATACTGGATGATTTAATGAGCCGACCTTTTCTCCTTGAACAGGTTTTGTCGGCACAAATAGCAAATGATATTGAGCTTTGTATGAACCAAGTTAAATTTAAACAGTTGAGAAACAGTGCTTATGTTCAATGTTCGCAGTTAAACCCCGCAGAAGCCGATTTACTGAGTTTATGTACCTGGAATTGCCACCTAACCACGTGTTATAATAATGTGTTGCAATTTCTCTCTGATTCTCAAGGTAAAGTTAGTTTTATTGGTATACGTGAAAGTTTTTTGAGTCAGGAACACTCTTTCTCATTGTATTCTTTTCCAAATTATAATTTGGAGATTAAAAACCGGACGTCACTTTATAGAGGGGGAATTGCGTGTTTGATTTCTAAGTCGTTGACATACCATGAAAGAAATGATATTGATGTTTGGATAGAGGGCAAATTCGAAAGTTTTAGTCTGGAATTAGATATGGGAAGTAGTAAATTTTTGATTAGTGTTGTGTACAAACCACCAAGTGATTGGTGAAATCCACTAAAGAATTTGGAAAGTTATTAATGACCTATTGGGAAAAAAGAATGAAGCTCCTCCTAATTTGCTACTAATTCAAGGTGAACTTGTTAATGATGAAATAAGTATCACGACTAAATTTGCTGAGTTTTTTTCAAGTGTTGGGCAAAATGTACAGGCGCAAGGGTTGGTGAACTTAAATAATGATTTAATGAAAGATGAATTAGTGGATGATAGAGGAACCGGAAATGAAATTGAATTTCAGCCTTGTACTGGAGATGAAATTCTGAAGGTTGTGAAAACAATCAAATCAAATTCAGCAGGGATATATGGCATTAATCCGAAAACTTTTAAGTCAGTGATGTGTTATTCTATGCCATGCCTAGTCCATATAATCAATTTTTCCCTCCGAACCGGTATATTCCCTGATGCGCTTAAAAGAGCAAAAGTAACCCCCCTTCACAAAGGTGGCCCTAAGCTAGAAATTGAAAATTATAGACCCATGTCAATCCTACCCTTGTTTTCGAAAATATTTGAAAAAATTTTGCACAAAAGGCTTTATGATCACCTTATGAAAACGGGGATGTTAAGTGAAAACCAGTTTGGCTTTAGGAAAGGTCACTCGACGTCGGACGCCGTGCATTCCCTTTGTGATATTGTAAATAAATGCTTTGAACGTGGTGAAATCCCTTTGACTGTTTTTATCGATTTTAGAAAAGCATTCGATATAGTGGATTTTAATATACTACTCAAACGTCTACAATCCCTTGGAGTTCGTGGTAACTATTTAAAGTGGTTTAATAGTTTTTTAAGTGGTAGATCTATTCAAGTTGTTTTAAATGATGTGTTTTCTTCTCCTTTTCAAGTGACTTGAGGTGTGGTGTGTTTCTCAGGGGTCTGTTTTAGGACCACTTCTGTAACTTGTGTATGTTGATTCAATGCGTTTCTACTTACCTGAGTTTTGTATTAGGACTTTTGCGGATGATACAGCTTTAACTGTGTCTAGTCAATCCGTCGATGATTTGTTGTTGAAAGTAAATAGGGTATTAAAGGCATTCTTTGTATTTACAAGTTTGAGCCTTTTGTCAGTGAACGTTAATAAAACTAATTTTATGATTTATAGGAGAGTTGGTAGGCCTCCATGTGTTGATAAAAATGTTTTTTAACGGTAGGCCTTTGTCACAGGTGCATGAAGTGCGTTATTTGGATTCCAGCTTGATTGTAATCTATCTTGGAAGAACGATAGTGATCTTGTTGTAGCTAAAGTTGCTAGAGATTTGGGAATTTTGCGTCGATTAAAGGATGTTTTACCATTATCAGTTCTTTTATTATTATATCACACCATTGTTGCGCCTGATATTTCTTATGGATGTGTCCTTTGGTCTAGTAATTTCTATGTAAATTTTAAAAGAGTGTAGATCCTACAAAATAAAACAGCACGTCTTCTTGGTAATTATGTAGAAAATGTGAATGATACCACGTCATGTTTTAAGAAATTACGAGCGCTTAACATTGGTCAGATTCGAGACTATCAAGCTGCTGTTTTTGCTTATCGATATTTCAATGATGTATGTCCCCCAGTTTTTACCAGTTTCTTTCGAGTAAATCGTTCGCTCCATGGATATGAGACTAGAGAGGCAGATAATTTGATTGTTGAGTACCGAGACACCACACGTGCAGCTTTCGGAATTAGGTATTTAGCTCCGGCCATTTGGAATGATATCCCAGCTTGCATTAGGGAGGCGGAACATATTGGGTCGTTTAAAGTAAAATTTAAAAAACATTTATTGGGAGTGGGGAGATAATTCTTTTTTTTATATTATTATTGTTAGCCTTTATTTATATATATATTCTGGTGTTAAGGGGTTATTTGATTGAGTGTTTTTGTCCTTTATTTTTTTTTATTATTATTATTATTAAATTAGGTTGAGAATCAGAGGATTGCAGCCGTCCAACATCAGGCTGTTTGAGCCTTCCCCCGGGCGGTTGTGTGTATTTATAGTTTTTGTAATTTAGTAGTTACTAAAGAGAGAGTTCATTCTAATTTCTATATTGCTGAACCTCACAATTCACAATGCATTTCCTGCATTGTTTTTTATGGCTTATTGTTAAAAATTCTATTTATGGTTAGTAATCTCTCTAAATTGATTGGAGAAATATGGGAAGCAATTGGATGTTCCATTTTTTATTTAACTTAATAAACAAGTAATTTTTCCTCTAGTCTATTGTCCCTCTAAAAACTAAGAAAAATCCAACAGGAAGAATCATTTTAGTTTTGTTCACCATTTCATTCAGAATCCCTAGAGTAAATTGTTTTTTTGCGCAAAAGGATCAAACAAATATTGAAGCAGGAAAAAACTTTAAAACCTCGAAAGTTTTTTATTGCAAAAGCACTATTTTGCAGATGATGCATTATGAAGCGGTAGGACTGAGCAAATTAACAAATTAAAACAATGGATACAATCATTTTTGTAGAAAACATATCCACGCAGATTAAGTGCATAAAAAAAGAAAAGAAATCCAGTGACTCACAAAATACTCAATGAATCAGTCAAACTTGAAAAAAAAATTCCATTCTTCATTCGAATTCCTTTTCAAGAGTACGGAAAGACAGTGCGGTCTTAAAAACTGATCAAGTTAAATGTACAAGCTTTACTCATATATACCCAAGTATCCAAAGGGAAAACTGCATAAACAGACTTGTGCTTTAAAGAGGATGGATTACTAGGGTTATAGCAAAAAATTCAAATGCTTATATTTCACGGTAAGAAAAAAGAGGCAAAAATAACACAATAATTAGAACAGGGAATAAGATGAATTGAAAAAGTAGGTAAACAAGAATTCAATTAAAAGAGGAACAGAAACTTAAAATAACATCTGTTAGCCTGCAATTCTCCTTGTTTTCTAATTGCATGTGTACAAAAAGAAACAATGCAATTAAAGGGCAAAATTTCTACAAGTGCCATATAGTGATACCAATAGTAAATTTTGCAAGAATGCTAAATAATAATAAGAATGAGAAAGTGACTTTTTTCTACTTATGGTTGATCTATCACCCTTGCCACTCCCCCAACGCCACATCTTCTATGTAGCGAGGTGCGTAACACCACCACGCATCTTGATTAAGAAAAACATCCCTGATCGAAATCTGAATTTTAGATCATAAACACCTCTGCTACAAATATATAAGAAGATACCAATAACGAGTAGGTCTTACATGTGGCGTGTTTTGTAAAGGTAAAGGCGAAGGCTCAAAAATTACAATTTTTCTTCCATATGCAGCAGCAATGATTCCAGTGTCATTAGAACAATCAATACATCCAACAGCTGCATCATCTGATGCCGGAATGATCTGTACTCGCTCAAAACTAACAGCTAATATTACTATATTTGAACCAGACCCATACGCCTGAAAATAAAAGAACATTATAATCTTTACTTTCAAAAATTATAAAAGAAATCAAAAATTTACTGGCATTCTCAAAATATTGGGAAATTAATAAAACATTTTTATTCATGTTACCTTTCCTTGAGTCGTCATCTGACAATACGCAGCATAGTTTGGTAATTATCTATTTTTAAAATAAGAATGTTGTCTTCTTTCAAAACAACAATGAGAAACTTTTGTTTAGAATAATCTTTAGAGAGAAGCCATTTCACAAGGCGACATTACACTGAACAAAGCTCTCTTTTAGGTACTCACTTGAATTCCCTGATGTAAGATTTACTAAACGAGTAGCACTGTGGTGAGCTTACCTCATCAGCTTAACTCTGCAAGCCATTAGCCTAGACAGCTCTCCTAGTGGAGGACAATACATATGTTTCTAAAGCACTGCCCTAGACACTATATTAAAGTGCCTTTGTAATGGCAACACTGTATTGGTAAAATATTTACCTGATGTTTTCATGCTGATTACTTGATTTTGGATTCATTTGATAATTGCAATATGGGTTTTTAGGGCAAGGGCAATATGGGGGAAAATTTCTGTGCAGAAAATTTCTGCAGGAGAAACTTCCATTGGAAGGATCCAGAAAAAATTTTCCACATAAGAGGGATTTCCGGTATAACCTGAAAAACGATCAGAAATTAAATAAAAAGACAAATGTTTTTTTGTTTTTTTTAGAATAAAGTATGCTAAGGAGAATCTTTTAGGTGGAATTGTGAGCAAAAACTTTCCTGGGGGGAATTTACAGCAACGATGAAATTGTCCAGAAGTAATTTCCCCGGGAGGAGAGCATCTTATGCGGGAGAACTTTCAAGGAGGATTTTTTTTTTGGGGGGGGGGGATTTCTATTGAGGAGTAGGCGGGTTTCCCAGCATTACTTGAAAAACAATTAAAAATTAAATTTAAAAAAAAACCAGTTTTCGCCTTAAAGTATGGAGCAACATTCAAATTTAAAACGAACAGAAATTATTCCGTATGTGATGGGGCTGCCTCCTCCTGAATACCCGTGCTTTCCACTAAAGTTATACATTTTGTCCCAGTTCTTAAAGAACAACTCTTGAAACAAAAGGACCATTTAATTAGAATAAGGAACTTTTCCAAAAGTGCTTAGAAAATTTACCTTGAAGAGAATTGTATTGAGGAGGAGGCTCTTCTCCTCATATAAGGAATAGTTTCTGTTTTTTCTTTTAGTTTTAATGCTGCTCCTTATTTCCAGTTGAAAAACTTTTCTTTTTTTTAATAACTCAAAAGGGTGTACCTTTAATTTCTCAGGAATGGTTAATGCTGCTAAGTTGAAGCTCATGGAGATTGTGGGGGGACTAAATAGTGTTTTGTTTATTGACTACCTTCAAACACGTTTGAACTGACAATTTAATTTTTCAGAATGAATTTAATTCAAAGCATCATAACAAAATTCAATCTTTGATCACCTTACTTTTTGTAACAGATGCACATCTACATAGCTGTATTTTCTCTGAAACTGGGAGGTTACAAAAATAGCTTTTTGATAATTCTAAACAAACTGGCTTATCTCAGAATGGTTACTTTATATCATTTCGACCCTACAAGGGTGTTGTTTTGCAAGAGATTTCTATTCAGATACTATGAATAGAAATCCTTCTATTCAATCCTTCAAACTATGAAAATCCTTCCTGACAAAAAAATATGTTATTTGTATTTTTGCAGACAAAAGGTTCCCATCAAGGTAGCACCTTTTTTGGGGAATTTTCACTTTTTCCTAAAATGTACAGATTTTTTTATGCTATCAACTTTTAGTAGATACATAGACAATTCATAAATTTATTGTAAGTACAAATAGCAGATTCTATATTGAAGTGACTTGTGGTATCACTGTTTCCTTGCCTTTGTACCTTTTCTCCTTTTTTTCCTCTCTCCTTCTTCATTGAACTCCACTCCAGACCCTTCATAAACACGACCCAACAAAACAAAAGCCTATAAGCACATGAGCAAGACAAGAAGTATGTATGTATAAAGGGGACACTGCTACATAAAAAGCATATGTTACAAGTTCATCTAGTCAAGGGTAAAATGGGTATTCTCTATGGCAGATAGCTCCATCCATTATTTATTCAGAATAATTTTCATTTATTCCAAGCCTTACTCCTAGCTTTTAGTTGTATAAACTTTACCTTTTTTAAAATTAAGAAATAAAGCAAAGTGAAAACAGCACAAACTTGCCTATAATATATTGAAATTATAGAAAGCAGGGGGTTGGAAACTGAAAACTGATTTTATTAGCTATAATTGTAAAACTACTGAAGTAATCATTAATAGATAGCCTTAGGTAATTACAATATTGTTACTTACTGAAAATGGTATTCCTTCTACACTTCCAACAGCATAACATTTGTTTGAAGTATTGCAGGCACCTATAAAAAAAAAATATATAGAATAATATATTGATGATAATGTGAATGCCTCACTACAAGGCTAATAAAAACCTGCACATAGGAGGGAGGGGTAGAATCCTACATCAATTTCATGCAATTTTAGAATGTTCTAAGGGTAGCATCCTGAAATTTTTCAGGAAAACTGATTAAACAGCTGAAAATAGGGATATTGAGCTCAAAATTAATTTTTTTAAGCATTAGTCCCTCTAGAAGATGGAGATTAGCTACTTTTTTTTAAACTTCCTTCATTAGATTATTTGCAGTAAGGAGAATTAATTTTATGAGTTATTAATTATTAGATGAGCCATATTAACACACCAAATGTCTAACTCATTTCAGGTTTATGCCTTCTTTGTGGCAAGCTAATTGGGATAATGGTAGAAAGGCTAATCTAAATATGAATATAGCAATGGGAGCCCAGCAGCTTTGCCGACAGGCCTTGGCACTCAGCACAAAGCAGGCTTCTATATTCTCACTGTTGCTTGTCTTCTAAACGCAGACAATTTGAGCCTTTTCTTGATGCCACAATCTCCAAATAGACCTTAAGTTAGAAGTAGTGCCTTTGTAAAATCACTTTTTTTTTAAAAAACACTTTATCTTTTGCCTCTACCTGTCATTTACCTACCTTTTGTCATTATGAAAGACATATCACCATACCTTTTTTTCTTCTAATTGTTCAGGTGTTAGGACAGAAACTTCTTTTTCTTCCAACAATTTATCTAGTCCCGGTTTTGATTTTCAAAGGTATGGTAGGCATTGATGACCTTATCCATGTCAAAATCCAAAACCTAATAATCATTTTCAATTCATTTAGTTTGTTTTACCCTTAGTTTGCTTGTCTTTCATCATTACAAAATTCATATTGCCAAACCTTTGTTTTTTAACAAAGGTATGGTAGGTATTGATGACCTTATCCATGTCAAAGTCCCAAACCCAATCATCATTGCTATCATTTTCAATTTTGGTATGTTTTGATTCTTGCTGTCCAGGTTGATTTTCATTGACTTGCTCACATGTTTGGTGTTGCATGTCTTCTAACCATGTGTGTCTGCACTTCATTTTCATTTTTGACATGCTGCCACTGTTCTTCTAACCACATGTGTATTTGCTCATTCCAGGCAATCTAATGGTCCTAAGTCAATTTTAGATCCTTGGTCAACCTTCCTGAGACTCTAGGCAGGTGTGACTTGCTAAAAGATAACAAACCATGTATTGGTCTAATAAGAGAAATACCCACATACTCCTGCCATTTACCCACATCAAAAGGAGGCTAGTTCATTTATTAATAGATATGTCTATTATCTATCCATGTGTCATAGCTAGGGCAGTAAAACCAAGGTAGACAGTCATAGAGCTAAGATAGTGACAGAGCCTATAGTTTTCTAAGTGTTTGGTTAATTTGGCATGGGTAAATGGCAGGAGTATCTGGGTGTTTCTCTTATTGGACCAATACATGGTTTGTTATCTTTAGGCAAGTCACACCTGCCTAGAGTCTAGGTAGGTTGACCAAGAATTTAAAATTGGCATAGGACCATTAGATTGCCTGGAATGAGAGGTAAACAAGGGATGCTTACCTATGGTCCTAGGCATTGAGGTCTTTATTTTCATTTTTGACGTGCCACCAGTTTTCTTCTAACCATGTGCATCTTTGCTCTTCATTTTCATTTTTGACTTGCTCATTTGCTTGGTGCCACATGTCTTCTAACCACGTGTTTCTTTGTTCTTCATTTCATTATTGACATGCTCTAACTGTTGTTTTTGCATATCTTCTAACCACCCATATCTTTGCTCTTAAATAGTTTTTATATTAAATGTTTTTGGATCTTGATTACTTCAGACAACTTAGCAATGACCTTTACTTTAGCTACCCATATTAGTGTTGTTGCAATTGATGGTCCAGGTTGTTGATTTTCAAATCTTATCAAGTTTGATACTTCAGGTGTTGGTTTGGAAGAATCAGTATTTATAGTAACTGTAAATGCAAATTTTTATTTTTAGGGCTTCCAACAGACATTATGTTATATAAATAATTCATTTATTTATTTATTAATACCAAATATGGTAAGCTTTCAAGCTTGTCGCAATAAATATAATAAATAGAAGTTATGACAACATAATACACAACATAATACATAATACAACTGACAACATAGTACACACACATAAATCAATGAAAATAACGACTACAACAAACACTGACAAATAATACTATAAATTATTTAAAAATGATTTACTTTGAAAATTTGTTTCTGCTAGTCTTGTTTTGAATTTATTTATGTCATCTGTTAGAAATGTTTTAGGTGGAAGGTCATTCCATGGCTTCCACACCCTGCTGTAAAATGAATGTTGGCCTATTTTCCTTTTTGAAAGTGAGGGGTACAATTTATGTGGGTGATAACAGGTCCTGTTAGTGTCATTAAATGTGAAGAACTGTGATGTACTTATATTATCAATGCCTTTGATTATACGGAATGCGTTAATAATGTCTGCCCTATCCCTTCAGAATTGAAGACTTGACAATCCTAGCCTGTGCAGTCTATTTTCATACAGCAAATGTTTCAAATAAGGTACAAGCTTAGTTGCTCTTTGCTGTATTTTTTCAACCCTTGCTCTGTCATTTTTATTCAATGGATACCATACTGACGAATTGTATTCAAGTATAGGTTGAACTGTTGATTTATAAATGGCAATGAATGAATGGAGATTAAACTTACGGAAATTCCATCTAAGACATAATAGCTGATAGTTTGCCTTACAAGTTACTTCAGAGGCATGCTTGTCAAACCTAAGACTAGAATCAAAATGAACACCAAGGTCACGGACATTTTCAACAGGTAAGATTGAATGTCCAGCAAGATGGTATTGGTAACTTTGTTCTACTTTGCCAAAGTAATGGACAACCCTACACTTATTTTTGTTGACAAACATGGAGTTAGCATTACACCAATTGTGCACTGCATCCAAGTCTTTTTGAAGCAACAAAGCTTCATCTGAATTTGTCAAGGAGCAGTAGAGCTTTACATCATCTGCAAACATTTTAATTGTGGAATGGTGGACAACAAGAGGCAAGTCATTGATGAAAAGGCAGAAAAGTACTGGACCAAGGCAACTACCTTGTGGAATGCCACTTAAGACTATCTCAGCAGAGGACAAAGCATCACCTACAATCACTTTCTGCATTCTGCCTGTTAGATAATCACCAATCCAATTCAACGTTCTGGCACCAAGGTGATATACCTCACACTTTTGAAGTAAAAGCGGAATGGAAATTTTATCAAACGCCTTAGAAAAATCTATATAGATGCAATCAAACCTGAGACCTTCATCTGCCATCCTATGGAAGTCAGTAATTACTTCCAAAAGCTGTGTATTACATGAACGTTTTTTATGCAATCCATGTTGAGATGGATGCCAAAGAAGATTTGATTCGAAATAATTTTGTATTCTCTTGACAATTAGTTTTTCCATAACTCTGGAAAAAATTGAAGTGTTTGATATAGGTCTATAGTTTTTAAATTGCGTTTTTGTGCCACTTTTATACAGGGGTTTAATTATTGCTTTTTTCCATGCCAAAGGGCAAGTACCAGATGCCAGACACAGATTATACAAATCTGTTGGAAACTCAACAATCTTATTTATGCTATCCATGTATAAGAAAATGCTTATATGATGCATTAACATGGTACAAGACATCTTTTGAAAAAAAACAAAATTATGGCTCTTAACAAATTTTCTCAGACTTTGACCAATGTACCAATTTTCCTTAAAAAATATGGACCTCTTTTCAAGAACTTTTATTTATGGCCTTACTTGGCCCTATTTAGGGGATTAGGGACAGAATTGTCATGGTAGTAACCATTTCAAGAAGTTCAAAAAAGCAAGAGTAAAACTAAGAAATCTAACCAGGAAACTTTGCTAGAATCATGAACCCACACTAGCTAACAAATGCAAGGATAACTCAAAGAAATTTTAGCAACATGTTTCCAGTAAAAGACCTGGTTTGCAATCAACATCTAAACTAACTACTGCTTTAGAAGCTGAACTAACAGATATCAGAGAAATTGCAGATGAACTGAACTGCCAGTTTTTGTCTGTTTTTAGTAGTATGTCAGATACAGACCTACCCACTATTGAATCTACACAAATCCCCTATCCAATGCAGCCTATCAAGATATATAGTCTAAATATCCTCAAACAAATTAAACTGCTAGATGTCAACAAATCAGTTGGGCCAGAGAGATTATACCCCCATCTTTTGAATGAAGTTTCTGAAAACATTTCCATGCCACTCATGCCAATTATCCCAAGTTTCCCTCTGTACCAAGGAAATGCCAACAGATTGGAAAACAGCATTTGTTACCCTTTGTTGAAGAAGGGAAATAAAGCCAGAGTAGAAAATTACTGTCCCATAAGTGTTACTT
The DNA here is from genome assembly GCF_032884065.1 of Artemia franciscana. Taxonomy (NCBI): domain Eukaryota; kingdom Metazoa; phylum Arthropoda; class Branchiopoda; order Anostraca; family Artemiidae; genus Artemia; species Artemia franciscana. The sequence continues at coordinate 17,277,233 of NC_088871.1, read as the reverse complement.
TTGTTGTGGCTAAAACCCAGAAATTGGTAAATGGCTTTGTCATGAAGCACCTCAAACTCAATGGAATACTATTGCCTAGCCAACATGGATTTAAACCAGGGAAGTCAGTAGAAACAAATTTACTGAAGACATATGATGCAATGAAGACCTGGTTTATCATGGCCTATGTGTGGATATTTGATTGATTAATCTTACTGATGCATTAGAGAAGTTCTACATCCACACCTAAAATAAAATTCATCTTGCATGGAATTAGTATAGACTGGTAGGTTGAATCTCGTAATATGTTTTACTAAAGAAGGTTAATCAATGCTGTCTTAGAGATGTGAAGCCACTAGTGGTGTCCTGCAAGCTTGTGACTTGGGACCTAACCCACTCAATATCTATATAAGTGATATTTTTTAACTGGCTAAAAATTGTCTTGCTGTCTATGCTGAGAGTTTAAAGCTGTTTTGTGTAGTCAACCATGAGTCATCACAAGCAAATTCTCAAAACTGGGCAACAACATGACACATAAAGATTTGTCCAACCTGCTATGAAGTGTGATTTAAGGTAATGAGTTTCAACATTGAGAAATGTAGCATTATATATTTTTGCAAGTCCAGTTTAGGTTAAAATCATACTATGGTCAATCCAGGTGTAAATAACAGACAAGAGCTGCAAAGCATGGATGAAGAAAGTGATCTTGGTAGGGCCTATTGTTTTCAACAGCCAGCATAAGTTGCCCCCAAACTGCAAAAAAGACTGTGCCTCATGCCAACTCTGTCCTTGGACTCTTGAAGAGAACTATTTCTAGTAGATAACCCTATGTTTTGTGAAGTTGTACAAGGCCCTTGTCAAGCTGTTGCTTGACTTTAGACTATGCCTAGCATCAACAGGGTACAGGGGTGATATTTAGGTTGTGAAAGGGCTCTAAAGTAGAGCTGTTAAGTTAAAAACAAAAATGGGAGACATGTCTTATGATGAATGTTTGAAGGAGCTGAGATCATCTACATTAATGTACTGATCAACAAACAGCTGATATGCTTATGACCTATAAGCTAACTTAAGATCATATAGACTACTTCGTAAAGTGAATTTGAGTACAATAATGCAAAAAAGTAAAATTTTCAACAATACCTGTAAGTACTTGATAGCACCGCATTTTTAAAATTTCATTCAAGCATTGCTAAATTTTTGAAATATCGATCTTTGATGATTCTGATGTGAAATACGACTTCTATACAAAACCAGACGGTAGGCACGATAAACCCACAAAATTCCACCAAAGTATAGAAATTCATTAAATTATTCATTAAGATCTTGATTGCATTTTCATGGTTCCAGCCTTTGGCCTAGGAACCCAAAACATTATTATTTTATCTAATTCAGTACCTAGTCTTGTAGTTTATGGAATTCAAATTAGGATGACACAAGACACACACTGTCTTGACAATAACTAATTAAGTGGCTTCTCATTGCATCCAAACTTATTTTTCATATAGTCTAAGCCACAAAGGTATCTTTGTGATTATCGTGCTGATGAAATTCCTTAGGAATCTTTCCTAAGTATGACCTAGTATGGTCGCACGAGTAGCTGGTCCATCCCCGTTCAGATACTTTGCTGGAGGATTCCTGAAAGCCTGTGGTAAAAACTCCTTTGAAATTAACCACCTTTCCCCGTAAAATGCATTCTCAACTATACAATGTGTGTATCAGGAGACACACTCTTCAGCTCTCTCCCAGGCTATGATTTGGCAGACGCTTAAGTGCCAAGCCGCTCGATAAATTGTGAGAGGTTTGGAGATCCTTAGCCAACAATTGTCCCATTCACCACCCGTGATGTCAGAAGCCACCAATTGGCTCTAAGTCAGCCTTGACCATGTTGATTAATGTCTTTACTTCCCCAATGTGCCTCTTCCTCTAATGTGTGATTTTTACCTTCATGTTGTCTTTTGGGGCTACTTTTTACCGTGTGTGCCATAGGATCCACGCAAATATGATTTTTCTGAACCTTTTTTCCGTCTGTGTTTCCATGCTTCAAATTACGATAATATGAAATGGTATAAAAAATTGTTATTATAGCTTGTTCAGGTGTAAGGCACTCTTAACACGGCACAATAGGGAAAAAAGAGTTGCCTCAGCAAAAGGTAACGTTGCAGTTAAATAACGCCCCAACTCCTCATGGCAGCAAAACGATAACGGCAAGACGAGGATCAAATAGCCCAAATTGAAACTCTAATACCCCTAAAAACAAAAAATATATCATCCCTATGCGCAAAATTTGAGATTATTTTTCCTTCCATTGGTTTTAGAGCAATTGTGTCGGAAAAAATAACTTTGCTTATTAAAAGCTTTATACGAAGTAATATTTGTTTCTTTCCCTGTATAAGCACATTTTTTCCAGTCAACAGGCACACGAAGACAATGTTTAAGTTGAAACATAAGCATAGCCTCAGTTATTTTTATCTGGGAGAGGGGGGGGGGGTAACGTCCGTTGATTTTGACCAAGTGCTAGAAAGTGATAAGGGCCATAATTCTGCAGATTTTACAGAGTTTGGACCTCAGACTGGATTGATGAATATGACATTAAATTTTGGAAAAATTCACACATTTCTTGCCTAAAGCCAGAAAGGATTGTTTCCGCTAGCAACTGAGCCAGAGCCTAGAGTGTGTAATTCAAAGACAAGTTTCGTAGTCTATATTAGAGAGGACTATCTGAGCTTGTGCTGTCAAGTTTTCTTTTTATCGAGTCATGTTTCTTCTTTTGACTGTAAAACTGTGTTCTACTTTCAGTTGAAAAAAACTTATTTTTTTAAACTTAATTTCTGATCGTTTTTTAATAACGCCCAGATACTTGGCTCCACCTCCACGGGAAAATCCCCTCCCCACAGAAATATCCTCTGGACAATGCAATCCTGGTGAAAATTTACCCCAGACAATTACCATTAACATCTCCACGCGTAAAATCCAATCGAGAAAGAGAAAACTAGACATATACGGAAATTACGTGTAGGATTTCTGGCAAATTCACTCAGTGTAAAATTTTCTCTGAACCGTTCACCCCCTTGAAACTTCCCTCTTCATGGAAAATTCTCCCCGCGTAAAATCATCCCACTAGAAAATTCGTCCTCCCCTTCCCACCCGAAAAATGTACACATGCTTCCCAAAAACAAATACTATATGTAAACAATGGGCTGATTTTATAACTTAAAAACCTTTCCCCAGGGGCTGTAGGGTGTCATTTTATTTCCAAAGACATAGTTATTGGGCCTTTTAACTATGCTAAACAAAAAAAACTATCTCAAAATTTTGATCGTACGATTTTGTGAAAAAAGTGGCGTGGGAGGGGGCCTAGTTGCCCTCCAATTTTTTGATCACTGAAAAATGGGACTAGAACTTTTTGTTTTTTTATAATGAACCCTCTCCCGACGTTCTAGGTCCACTGAGTCGATTAGATCACCCCTGGGAATAAAAAACAACAAACAAACACGCATCCGTGACCTTTTTTTCTGGCAAAAACTACGAGGTCCATGTTTTTGCAGACCCAAGCTTGAAACCTCTAATGTAGGGTTCTCTGGTACGCTGAATCTGATGGTGTGATTTTTAATAAAATTCTATGACTTCCAAGGGGATGATTCCCTTTTTTTGAAAATAAGAAAAATTTTCTTGGGCTCGTAGTGTTTGATGGGTAATACTAAATTTAATGAAACTTATATATTCGGAATCAGGATAATAAGTTAATTCTTTTGATAAATTTATTGGTATTAAAATTCCGCTTTTTAGAGTTTCGGTTACTACGGAGACGGTTCCTTTATTACTTGTAGTTTGTTACCACGAACCGTTTGATTACCCATCAAAATCAAAACAGGAATCATTGAAATGTTGATCCTTTATCTGCGTGACCAAAAATATTGCATTCATAAAACTCTACAGTTTTCATGAAATTCGTATATAAAGGGAACTGCCCCCTTCTTATCACCTTGCTCATTAAACAAAAGTTTTTTAGTACTTCGAAAAATCTTTTTTCTAATTGTAAATTTTCTTTAAAGATTTGGACTAAGGCCCAACTTCAGTAAATAGTAAGGATCTCAGGAGGAGACAGTCCCCTTCATATAAAGAATAATCTGTTCAAATAGGTTTCAAATCTGTTCCTTGCTTTCAGTTGAAAAGCTATTTTTTTATTTAACTTCTGATTTTTTTTCCAAATCGTACCCAGGCCTAATCAAGGTATAGTTCGAGGTACCAGTCCCTTAGAACCAGTACCAGTCCTTGTGTAAATAAATAATTATACGTTGATTGGTATCATCCTAGTTTAAATTTATAATTTCAATTTGGGATAAAATTTGAATCTACATAAAAAATTGGCGATGAATAGTAATTTTGGTAAAAAGTCCTTATTAACTTTACTACTAAAGAATTTCGATTGGATGAAAAGGAGTATTATTGTTTGTATGGATAGAAATTCTGTGAGACTTTTGATCTTCTACATAAGTAAATCCATCACAACCTTTACAATAGGACTAAATGCTTGTTTTTGAAAAATGATGGTCGTGAGAAGATTCTCCCAAATTCACTTTCGACTCTTAAAAGAGCACTATATCTTCCAATCAAACATGTCCTATCCAAAGTTTATACGGCCACCCATTCCATAAAATCCTTTTATGCCTTCGGGGCATAACTTATAACCCTTGTCCCCAGGTTCTGAAGGGCTATTTCAACCCCAAAGATTTATTTATATGATATTTCGACTATTTTGAACAAAATGCCTATCTCAAAGTTTCTGCCGGGTTCATTTGGGGAAAAAAGAGATGGAGGGGGCTACTTGCCCTCCTATCACTTTTGACTCTTAAAAAGGACACCTGGACTTTTGATTTCCAGTTGATCGTGCCGCATCCGAAGTTTCTAGGACGACCCTTTACCAAAAGCCTTAAATGTGAACAATTTGCAATAATATAACTTATAACCCTTGCCCTGAAGACCGTGAAGGGGGGGGGGTTGTCATTTCCAAATACATAATTACTGGACCTTTCAAATATAATTAAGGGGGGGAGACTAGTCGCCCTTCAATCACTTTCGACTATTAAAAAGAGCACTAGAACTTTGAGTTTCGAATCCAATGAGCCCCTTCCAAAGTTTATGCGACCGCCCTTTCCATAAAACCTTATATGCCCCCAGGGGATAATATTCATCTCTTGCACTAAAGGCTCTCGAAGGGAGGGGCAATCTTCAAAGACATAATTACTGGACCTTTAAACTTCAATGAACAAAATGGCAAGCTAAAAATTTTGATTGGATGTATTTGGGGAAATGATGGGGAGTGGGGGGGTGGTTGCCCTCCAATTGATTTCAATTATTAGAAAGAGAAATAGAACTTGTAATTTCCAATCGAATGAGCCCCTTTTGAAGTTTCTACGACAGCTCTTTCTACACGAAGTGCCCTCGTAAAAAAAAGAAAAAAAACATAGATATACATATAACAGATTGTGCACGCATCGCTCTTTACTTAGGCATCACACTTGCTTTACACAAAATTTTTGACTATATTTTGAACAGATGACTATCTTAAAATTTCTATCAGATGACTAAAAGATGACTATCTTACAATTTCTATCAGATGCATTTCGGGGAAATAGGACGTGCGGGGGGAGGGGGTAGCTGCCCTAGATTACTAAAAGGCACTAGAACTTCTGAATACCAATCTAGTGAGCCCTCTCCACTGCTTATACGACCACCCTTTCTTTAAAAACCTTATATACCCCCAAGGAATAGCTTACAAACCATGCCCTGAGGGCTCTGTGGGGTTGTCATCCTCAAAGACATGATTTCCAGACCTTTCAACTACGCTGAACAAAACGGCCATCTCAAAATTTTGATTGGATGTGCTTGGAGAAATGACGGGCTTGAGTGGGCTGGTTGCCTTCCAATCACTTACGATTATAAAAAAGGGCACTAGCCTTTTCAATTTCCAGTCGAATGGACCCCTTTTGAAGTCTTTATGATAAATTATTCTATACGAAGTGCCTTGGTCTAAGACCCCCTTCCCGAAAAAAAGCAAAAAATGAGACATTGTGCCAACATCGCTTTTTACTCAGGCCTATAATGATACCTTCCTAGCTAGCGGGTTTGTTTGTAGTTGAAATTTTTTTCGGATTTTTACAGCCTTGTCATGGCTCTAAAATTATTCTGCATGACATTTCACGGTTCCAGCTGATTTTGAAGTTTGTTTCAGGATTGCCATCAGTTTTAACTTATTTTTGAGTACATACAATTCATTGTATGCACAAAACCACAAAGAATTGTTCATTTTTCCAGCAGCAGATGTAACCTAGTAAAGAATGAACTCCAGTAGATAGTAACCAAAATTTCAAAAAATGTATTATGAGCAAAACTGTCAAATAAGGAAGAATCGCCGTTTGAAGCTGATTCAGAAAGGAATGAAACATATTAGCGGACGAAATCTGTTACATTGTAAGATGATGATGGGAGCTTTTCAGTTTCGGATGGTACTTTAGCCCAGCTTTTGGGAACGCTAAGTTATGATTCAAAAAAAGAAAGATAGAGAAAAAGGCAAGACTAAATGAAATAAGCATGAACCATTACAAATGTGATGATGTGGTCTTGGCCCGTCAGCTGTGTTTTATCCCTAGTTGGATGAATTTATGGCTGGAGAATCAGTTATTCGGCGGAAGAAATTCATGAACAAATTGTACAGAATGTCTATTCCATGGTGTCTATTCCACGGCACTGGGAGAGCAAAATGAACAGAAAAATCAGACTTGAGTCTGATTTTTCTGTTCATTTTGCTCTTCCAGTGCCGGTGTCACATGCATCATTATCTGGTAGGCATGAGGTAAAAAAGTCCACATTCCAATCAGCTGTTAAAACTGTATTTCCTGCAGGTGTTTGAGCTTTCATTATTATTATTTTTAATAAACCGTTGTAGTGCCGTAGGGACGTAAGGACCTGACTATTTCAAAGAACGTGGTTCTCTCTTTTTATTCATCTCTAGATGATATCAATATTCGGTGTCATAAACGGTATGGAAATAAATCAGACATGCCTATTCGAAATATGTGCTGGGTGAGGAGTGAAGAGGAAGGGGTGAATTTATGTACTTAAAAACCTTTGTGGTAGTGGTATCAGTTGGGGAGATGAGTATTTATACCTCGACAGATGCCTGCTGGTAGAGTTTTGGGTCTTTATATTTTTATTGACCAAACCAACAATTCTCACATCTCTGGATAATGAAACATACATTTTAATATCCGCCAACATTTTCTTCGATTGACGCCACTGCTTCCTGGGTTTCAACTGGAGCTGTAAGTTTAAACAAGGCCTAATTCAAAATAGCGAATTTTGTATAATCTAGAATTTTAGAGAGAGAAAAACATATGATAGATGACATACGAAACTAGACATGCATTGACATTTTTTTGAAAAAGAAAAAAAAATAATGTAGTAGTGCCATCCCTGCGACTACTTAAAAGTTGCAATCCCTGCAACTTGCTCTTTTTACAAGAGACCACCACCACTTTTCGAAGTTTCTACAACTCCTTCTATACAAAGCGCACTGATCTAAAACCAAAAAAATAAATAAATATAATATTGTGCCCATATCGCTCTTTAGGCAGCGGTATTGCGCTGCCTATGATACATATTTAGCTATAAGGGAGAGACGAGGAGAGGGTGGAGGTAGACATTGATATATAATCTTCAAGGCTGTGTCCAGGACCTTTGTTTGGAGGGGCATAAAACTTAAAAAACACATCAGAAATGTGTTTTTGTGAATGTTTTTACAATCTTTTGTAATAAATATACAGACTTTTTTCAGGCTTAATAAAATCTCAATATTCAGAGTTGTTAAAGATATAAGTTTGACCACCGAGTCGTTCCTTGGACCATTGTTATTTGGTTGGTGGGAACTGTTATTTGAGTGTCGTACTTTCTCTTCTATTTCTATCGAAAGTAGAGCTCCTCAGGGAATTCACCTGGAGCAAGTTTTAATTCGTATCAAACAGTTCGTGGTAACGAACTGTAGTAAGGAGCGACCCGGCTCAATAGTAACCGAAACTCAAAAAAATGGAATTTTGATACCAATAGTTACATCAAAAGAATTGCATTTTAATGCTGATTTTAAATATACAAGTTTCATCAAGATTAGTCTTACCCATCAAAAGTTACGAGCCTGGGAAAATTTGCCTCATTTTAGAAAATATGGGGAAACACCCCCTAAAAGTCATACGATCTTAACGAAAAGCACACCATCAGATTCAGCGTATCAGAGAACCTTGTTATAGAAGTTTCAAGCCCCTATCTACAAAAATGTGGAATTTCACATTTTTTGTCAGAAGACAAATCACGGATGCGTGTTTTTTTTTCCAGGGGTGATCGTATCGACTCAGTGCTCCTAGAATGTCACGAAAGGGCTCATTCTAACGGAAATTAAAAGTTCGAGTGCCCTTTTTAAGTGACCAAAAAAATTGGAGGGCACCTAGGTCCCCTCCCACGCTCATTTTTTCCCCAAAGTCAACGGATAGAAATCCTGAGATAGCCATTTTATTCACCATAAGCGAAAAACCCAGTAACCATGTCTTTGGGGACGACTTACTCCCCCGCAGTCCCCGTGGGAGGGGCTATAAGTTCCAAACTTTGACCTGTGTTTACATATAGTAATGGTTACTGGGAAGTGTACAGACGTTTTCAGGGGTATTTTTTTGGTTGAGGGCGGAGAGTTGAGGGGAGGGGTTACGTGGGAGGATCTTTCCATGGGGGAAGAGACTTTCAATGGATGGGGCGCAGGATTTTCTAGCATTATTTAAAAAAAAATGAAAAAATAAATATGAAAAGTTTTTTTCTACTGAACGTGAGGAGCAGCATTAAAACTGAAAACGAACGGACATTATAACGCATACGAGGGGTTTACCTCCTCGTAATACCTCGCTCTTTACGTTAAAGTATTTTTAGTAATTACAACTACTTATTCTACGGCCTTTGTGATTCAGGGGTCATTCTTAAGGAATTGGGACAAAATTTAAACTTTAGTGTAAAGAGCGAGGTATCGACGAGGGGCGAGCCCCCTCATATACGCAATAAAAACATACGAATACAAAAGTTTGCTACGTAAGTTACGTATATTTTTTACTTATGAAAACGTTCGTAAAAAATTTAAAGTTAATGCCTTTTCAAGTAATCAAAGAATTGGAGGGGAACTAGGCCTCCTCCCTCGCTCCTTTTTTCTCAAAATCTTCCGATTAAAACTATGAAAAAGCCATTTAGCTAAAAAAAAAAAAATATGCAAATTTCGTTTTAATTATTTATGTGCGGAGAGCCAAGATCAAAACATACAATAATTCAAAAACGTCCAGAAATTAAAAAAAAAAAAAAAACAACAAGTTTTTTTAATGAAAGTAAGGAGCGACATTAAAACTTAAAACGAACAGAAATTACTCCGTATATGAAAGGGACTTTTCCTCCTCAACGCCCCGCTCTTTACGCTAAATTTTTTTACTGTTTTAAAAAGTAGAGTTAAGAGAAAGAGTCAAACTTTAGCGTAAAGAGCAGGGCGTTGAGGAGGAAAAGCCCATTTCATATACGGAGTAATTTCTGTTTGTTTTAAGTTTTAATGTCGCTCCTTACTTTCATTTAAAAAAAAAATGTTTTTGTTTTATTTAATATTTAAAACAGACGGTTATGATGAAGTACTCTAATATCAAGATAGTGGGCCACAGATGCGGAATTCTTCCCCGGAGGGTATAAGATTAGCAGAAAATATTTCCAGTCCCAAGATTGGGTTGAGATGGTATCTTTAGGAAAGTTGTTAACGATTTAGACCTCAGAAAAGAAAAAACTACCTATTTATTAATTTTATTAGTAGTTTTGTTAATTTTTATCAGTTTAATCAGTGTGGTTTTGGTCAGAAATTTTTCTTACCAATAATGAGTAGCTTTACAAACATTCCGGTTCTTTTCTCCATTTTTTTTAGTTTCTTTTCTCCATTTTTTTTTTTAACAAACTTTCATGTAATTAGAAATTTAATGTTACCGCAAAAGTGCATGCATCTTTATTTTCATCTCATCAACCATATTTTCTTTTTTCAGTAAAATCAGAGATAAGGGCCTTTTCGCTATCTTGATAAGGGCTTCAATCAGCTTTTCAATCAACCTTCCAGAATAGCTCTGATTGGATGCCAGGAAGCAGTGGGATCGTTCACAAAAATGCGGGCTAGATTAAAATTATTTTTGAAAATCCAGGGAAGAGGAAATTGTCGTTTTGATCAATTGGAAACACAGACATTTTTCAATCAAAATACCCCAACAAAAGACATTTTTCAAAATATCGATACAAATGTCCTTCACTCCAACCCGCCCTACCAGATGAGTTTTTAAGAAATTTGCGAATTCACCCCCCCCCCCTTCTCACCAGGGCACTAATTTTCAAAAGGATATCTGATTCATTTCTACTTTGAATTCTCGGAAGCATTACACAAACTTAACGGATGCAAGTAAAGCAATCACTTAAGTCGGGCGGCAATTCATGACCTAAATTCATGTTTTGTTATGTTGGCACTCCCAGGAGTGCCAATTCACAGAAATAAAAGAGACGGGAAGGGCAAAGACTGTTTCCAACGAAGGGATATGGGGTGATACAGTCCTTTTTCAACCTGCCACAACCTTCATGACACCACTATGCTTGATCCGAATCACACTACAAACGAAAATAGATATTACTAAGAAACTTATTTAATACAAAATCTAATCTGCTTAAAAGGCTTGAAAAACAGAAGAACATAACACTAAATAAAAGATTCATCTCCATACGACAAAAATAGCACGCCTAATTTTTGTAATCTATGCGTTGCTAAATCTATATATATAAAAATAAGTTGTTGTGTGTGTGTGTGTCGAGTGACGTCATGTTTGTCGACTGACGTCATTATAAGGATTGAGCTGTATGCGTCATGAAGTTGTTTGTCGACTGACGTCATGTTTGTCAACTGATGAAATTACATACCGGGACACCGGGACACAAATGACGACCGGGACACAGGGAATATAAATGACGACCGGGAACCTCAAAGAGAAATTACAGACTGGGACACCCGGACACAAATCACGACCGGGACACAGGGAATATAAATGACGACCGGGACATAGGGACACAACTACAACGAGGACGCCGGGGGCACAGGCAGGATATATAAATGACGACCGGGACACAGGGAATATAAATGACGACCAGGACACTCAAAGAGAAATTACAAACTGGGATACCGGGACACAAATGACGACCAGGACACAGGGAATATAAATGACGACCGGGACACAGGGACACATCATTAGAATAATGAGGTATAGATCTGAATACGGATTGTTTTTCCCATGGACAATTATATGTTGCATGTTCAAGAGTCAGTAAACCTGACAATCTATTTATATGCACAGACAATGGGACAGCGAAGAATGTTGTATATTCGCATGTTTTACGTAGTTAAAAACATATATATATGTATCTATTTCTATTCACAGGTGGGACACAGGGACACAACTACAATGGCGCGTAACTAATATGGCGCGTAACGACTTACGCGCGCGGTGGTGGGGCTTGGGGGGTTGGGGGGCGCGAAGCGCCACCCCAACAGCTAGTAATAATATAAAAATGAGTCAAGTCCGCCTTAAGCTTCATTTCTGAAATAAACATACTATACTAAGATGTGTGAAGAAATTTGAATACACCAGACAAGACCTTAATCGTTATCTTTGAACCAAATCTTATTATAAATGCAAGCGCTAGGGGGTGTAGGATCAACAACATCAATTTGCACAGAATTACGGGGAAGGGGATATAGTTTCAAATATCTAGAAGGGGAAATTTTTTAGTCTTTTTAATATTCCAAAAAGGCATTTAACAATGAGAATACCCCCAAGACAAGTATCTTTGAAAATCTAAAGTTGGGGCACAGCCCCCTCCCCTGATGCCACCACTGAGGGGGGGGGGGGGGTAAACTTGCCTTGTAAATATTTATATATTAGCAATAACGATATCAAAGTAGTAAAACCGGTTTCCGGGCCCAAAGTTGCCTCTTCTAATACCATTATTAAGCTTAAGATATATGCCCTACATTCAATCAACTTATTGTAATTAGCTTCTGTACTGATTGGCGTTCAATAGACAATTATTGAATTGTGTTTAAAAACACTAATTGAAACCTATTGGATCAATTATTTTGAAAATTGATGGCACATTTATCTATCAGTACAAGATAATAATATTTTTGGTTTAATCCGGAGAAGTATAAAAGACCATCGATGCCGGGCGAGGTGGAAACGCTTGATTCCCGCCACAGGTAAGTAAGTACAAATAGCAATATTTTTGATTAGTTTCAAGGTCCTGCGACTTTGTAATTTTTTTTTTCGGCTTGCAAGCCGAAAAATTTTTTTTTTTTTTTTCGTTGCCAAATGTGACACTTTTGGTGCTTTTTTTCATTTTCTTTCAAGTTTTTTTTTTCAAAACTTTGGGTGATAACATGACAATTCTTTCAAAAACATACTTCTACAAAATGGCATTTTTTTGACCTACTGTATATATGCTATAACATTGGATTAACGTCGCTTCTTAACTACTAAGCTTACGTTAGCCCCGCAGTGTATTATCAGAGCTGGGTTCGAACTCTGGGTCTCGTATCACCAAGCTGAGATCAAACCCACTTCGCCAGCACAGGACAGCTTTACTGTATATCAAACTTGCTATTCTATTGCTTAAGTTTTCTGGGTGTGTATGAAATTAGTTGTACGTCCCAAATGACGTTTCCTTAAAATTGTAAATTAATAATCTTAGCCATTTGTGAAATAACGTAGATACGCCCTTTTGAAAACCGAGATACATACAGTGTTTTTAAATTCAACATCCCTTTCAAACTTCTATGAAAGTTTCTACATAATGCTCTTCACTGTTTCTGAGATGTTGCAGATATGCCGTTTGGCAACCTGGATACGTATTCATAGTGTATTTTGATTTATGCTAAAATCCCCCTTAAATTCCCGAACAGACTCCTGGTAGGCCAGAAGCATAGACAAAGAGAGCTTACTGTTTAATACTTTCGTATGCGCTTTCATTCATTGGTTCATTTTTCTATGAATTCTCTTAAGCCTCTATTGGAAAGGAAAACCAGTTCTTTTTTTTAACTCTTGTTGCTCTGCCAAATTTTCAATCCGCAAAAAAGAATCCAAAACAAGATTGTTGTCTTGTCTGAAATTTCAAGCCAGTAAAAAGAACAGTCGCAGCTTTTGGACTCATAGTAGGAGCCAACTTTCGAGTCACAGCTTTGTGACTCCAAAGCTTCAGATCCACAATATTTTTAACTAGTTCATTTTTCCTTGAGCAGCCAGCAATCATGTCAAATAATCGCAAACAATTAACATATTCTCCTTGCATTTCACTTTCTCTATAAATATTTTTCTCATAATTACCAAAGAAATCGTGGTTCATAAGATTCGAGATGAAGATATGTTATACCATGCATTAGGTGAATACAACATACCAACGATATTTCTTACTCATCAATACAAAATTGTCCATAATTTCTAGCGACGTCACAACCAAGACACGTCTTTAATTCCACCTTCACCAAAAACGTTCCAGATATTAAAGGACCTTTCTTGTATCAAGTCTAAAAGTGTTCAACTTTGCAATAATTACTGCTGCTAATGGCTTCAATTAATACACATACCAAATTGTTGAGTTAAAAAAATATATGAGAATCTTTCAAATTACATTTTGAACTAAGTTACTAGGGAACGCTGTCTATGCGCTGACACTTTTTTTTTCTCATTTACATATTTTGTTAATATATTAGTCAAAGAGAATGAACGACTGAGAGTAGAAACTGGCACTAGCGTCAAAAAAGCACCATCTAACTTTTGTTATCTCTTGCCACCTTTTCAAGCTTTTGAATTATTTTTCTCAGAAACTGAAATTAGGCAGTACAGTAACTTTGCCAGTTACACTGATTTTGCTTTATAAAACACTGAAAAAAGCTAACTTTACGCCCAACACTAGATGGCAGTTAGAATTTTTGGTTGACATTAGCGCCAGATTGCACTATTATAAGATGTCCGTATTATTTGATACTGGTATTCATTCACATTAGTAATTTCTATCTTTGGACGTAAATATTCATAGATGAATTACCTTGGAAAATACTTGAGGCTCTACTATCATCTTATGAATTTATTACTATTATGAATTCGTTTTTAGTCAATATGTGAATTCATCAGCATCAACATACTTAAATGGAGGAAATGACAATTTTGAGGATATTAAATACATTTATAACAATCCAGTTGCTACAAAAATGTACAACACAACTTAATGACTACTTCCGAGTATGAATTCGAACATTAACGCTTAAATTATCAGATAATAATGAACACGCATAATGAACTTAACAAGTGGAAAAACTCAAACCGGTGAAAGGCAACTTAGGACCATTCTTCGTCAGCTTCGATCTGGACTTCTAAGGCTCTCCCAGTCTGAAAAGATAAAGAAATCAAAATCTTTTTTTTTTTACACAAGGAAGAATTTACAATTATAATAAATCCTTGGCCAGTACTGAGATTTTTAGAATGTCATCTGATAAAACGAGTTCAAAATCGAAGGAAAATGGATAAAATTTGCTTTTCTTAAACTAAATATTCGAGATTAATTAGGGGAAAAACATCTTAGGCCGTCAATAGACCCACACACTGGATTTTATCTTTTCTGGAGGGGGGGGGATACAAAAAGTTTGATAATTTGAATAGAAAGTACCCAGAAATTGAAAGAAGTTCTGGATTTCTTTCTAACCCCCTACATACGCCCCTGGCATTCCAAACTCAAAGCATGACTGTCCAAACTCAAGGCATGGCCGTCCATAATCTGTAGTAGAAAGAAATGTTGGCCTAAACATATAATTACGAATTGTTTTAAAAAATCAAAACATTTCAAAAATGTGAACTATAAATTACTGCTAGTAAGCGGTGTAAGCATCTTTTTAATTCAGTCAACTTGTTTTCGTGGAACATTTTGGCAATCCAATCAAGTTCACTATTTCTGTGAAGAAAATATACCACCTTTTAATAGCCGGGACAACGAATGCTGAGCGACAAATCTAGGAAGACAAGCAAATGCAGTTTCTGGAGACCTATTAAAAAGCTTATTTTTTTGGGAGGAATTAAACCCGTATCAAGAGATTTTGTACAAGTAAAATGTTTCTCTTTGGTAAAAAAAAAGAAGTTGCCTTTATAATAGTTCTGCATTTTGCATGTATTTTTTATTCTTATTGATTTTAATTTTTTCCCAGAAAAATTCCCAATCCCCCCCCCCAAAATGTCTAAACACTTCCAAATAACAAATACTATACATAAAAAGGTAAATTTTGTAACTTACAGCCTTTTCCCCAGAAACTGTGGGGGTTCGTTTGATCACCAAATGAATAGCTATTGGACGTTTAACTATACTGAACAAAATGACTATAAAGTATAGATCGGACGACTTCGAAGGGGGGGGGGAGAGTTGGAGGGGGCTAGCTATCATCCAATCTTTTTGATTACTTAAGAAGGAAACAAGAGCTTAGTATTTCCAATCAAGTGAGCCCTCTATCAAAACACACATCCATGGGAAAGAAGCAAAACATAAAAACAACAACAAGTAAAAACACACCTATAATCTTTTTTCTGGCAAAAATACAAAATTCCACATTTTTATGAATAAGAGCTTGAAATCTGTACAGTAGGGTTCTCTTATATGCTGAATCTCATTATGTGATTTTTATTGAGATCTTTTGACGTTTTGGAGCTATTTCCCCCTTTTTCAAAAATCAGGAAAATTTTCTCAGGAATGTAACTTCTCCTGGGTAACATTAAACTTAGAGAACTATGTACTTTTTAAATCGGCATTAAACGGGTAAATCAGTGGGTTAATGCCATTCGGGATTTAAAATAAGAGCTCTGAGTCACGAGGTCTTTCTAAATATCAAAATTCATTAAGATCCGATCACCCACTCGTAAGTTAAAAATACCTCAATTTTTTCTATTTTTTCCTCTCCCTTCAACCCATTAGATGGTCGAATAGGGGAAAACGACTTTATCAAGTCAATTTGTGCAGATCCCTGATACGCCTACCAATTTTCATCGTCATAGCACGTCCAGAAGCACCAAACTCGCCAAAGCACTTAACCCCACCCCCTAACTCCTCCAAAGGAACGGATCCAGTCCGGTTATGTCAATCACGTATCTACGACATTTATAAGTGTTTTCCAAGATTTCCAGTTTCCCCCTCCAACCCTCCCCAATGTCAACAGATCTGGTCGGGATTTAAAATAAGAGCTCTGAGACATGAGTTCCTTCTAAATATCAAATTCCATTAAGATTCGGTCACCCGTTCTTAAGATGAAAATACCTCAATTTTTCTAATTTTTCCAAATTAACAACCCCCAGCTCTCCCAAAGAGAACGGATCCGTTCAAATTATGTCACTTTCGTATCTATAACTTGTGGTTATTCTTCCCTCTCATTTTACTCTAATTTTTTCTAATTTTTAGAATTAACCCTCCCCCCCCAACTGCCCCAAAGAGAGAGAGGATCCGTTCCGGTTATGTTAATCACGCATCTAGGACTTTTGATTATTTTTCCCATCGAGTTTCATCCCGATTCCTCTACTCTAAGCCTTTTCCAATATTTTAGCTCCCCCGACTCCCCCCTATGTTACCAGATCCAGTCGGGATCTCAAATAAGACCTTTAAGACACGATATTCTTCCAAACATCAAATTTCATTAAGATCCAATCACACCTTCGTAAGTTAAAAATATCTCATTTTTTCTAATTTTGCAGAATTAATCCCCTCCCAACTCCCCAAAAGAGAGTGGATCCGTTCCGGTTATGTCAATCACTTATCTTGGACTTGTGATTATTTTTTCCACCAAGTTTCATCCTAATCCCTCCACTCTAAGCGTTTCCCAAGATTTTAGACCCCCCCCCCACTCCTCCCAATGTCACCGAATCCAGTTCTGATTTCAAATAAGAGCTACGAGACACGATATCCTTCCAAGCATCAAATTTCATTAAGATCCGATCACTCCGTCGTAAGTAAAAAATAACTCATTTTTTTCTAATTTTTCAGAATTAATCCCCCCCCCGGCCCCCAATTCCCCAAAAGAGGGCGGATCCGGTCTAGTTATGTCAATCAAATATCAAATATCTATTTTCCCCACCAAGTTTCATCTCGATCCCTCCACCTTAAGCGTTTTCCAAGATTTTAGGCCCCCCTACTCCCCCCAAAGTCACCACGTCCGGTCGGGATTTAAAATAACAGCTCTGAGACAAGATATCCTTCCAAACATCGAATTTCATTAAGATCCGATCACCCCTTCGTAAGTTAAAAATAATTCATTTTTTTAATTTTTCAGAATTAACCCCCCCCCCTCCCCAAACTCCCCCAAAGAGGGCGGATCCGGTCTAGTTATGTCAATCACATATCTAAGACTCGTGCTTATTTTTCCAAAAAAGTTTCATCCCGATCCCTCCACTCTAAGCGTTTTCCAAGATTTTAGGTCCCCCCAACTCCCCCCAAAGTCACCAGGTCCGGTCGGGATTTAAAATAAGAGCTCTGAGACAAGATATCCTTCCAAACATCAAATTTCATTAAGATCTGATCACCCCTTCCTAAGCTAAAAATAACCCATTTTTTCTAATTTTTCAGAATTAACCACCACCCCCAACTCCCCCAAAAAGAGCGGATCCGTTCCAGTTATATCAATTACGTATCTAGGACTTGTGCTTATTTTTCCCACCAAGTTTCATCCCGATCCCTCCACTATAAGCGTTTTCTAAGATTTTAGGTCCCCCCCCCAACTCCCCCCAATGTCATCAGATCCGGTCAAGATTTTAAATAAGAACTCTGAGACACGATATCCTTCCAAACATCAAATTTCACTAAGATCCGATCAACTGTTTGTAAGTTGAAAATACCTCATTTTTTCTAATTTTTCCGATTTAACTGGCCCCCCATTCCCTCCAGATGGTCAAATCGGGAAAACGACTATTTTCAATTTAATCTGGTCCGGTCCCTGATATGCCTGTCAAATTTCATCGTCCTAGCTTACCTAGAAGTGCCTAAAGCAGCATAACCGGGACAGACCGACAGACAGTCAGACAGACCGACATAATTTGCGATCGCTATATGTCACTTGGTTAATACCAAGTGCCATAAAAAATCGAAGTTTGATTTCCTCCTGCGGAATTGGTTAGCTCGACACACCAAGAATTAAGAAATGAATGAAAGAAATGAAAGGAAGAAAGAACGAGGAGGAAAGAAGTTTCAAGCCCATAGACTGCCATTCATCGCTCGGGGTCTTGTTGTGTTTACACAAGCGTTTCAGCATGGAAAATGAGCTAAGGGTATTCGATAATTTAAAACCGTTTTGCGAGTCTCAGTATCGACTGACCATCAAAAGGACAAAGGGCCAATTAGCGATTTCTCCTAGGGGACTAGTGACTGTCGAGAGCTATTGAAAATTTGTGGTTTGACTGTGAAATTTGATTGAAAAGAGAATAAAATTTCACACCCCCTGTGTCGGCAATGTTTTTAATCAAAGCAGGTAGCACTATACTGGACTCGCAAAGCTGCCAAATTGCACAGATGATTTTTCATTTCAGTAAATTTTCAAAGTTTTCCAGACAAGTCTGCAAGAACATCTTAGGGATTGCCCTGTCTTGAACTTAAAAAAGAATGAGGAATGACTACATTTCAAAAAGAAGAACAAGAATTGGCCACAAAAACTAAGAAAACGTATAATGGGCGAGATAAGATGATCCTTTAAGGTATCGAATCCTGTTTAGTACAAGGAATTAAACCGTATTCTAAAACCACACATTATGCTCTTGCCACCTATTTTTATCCTGTCACTAACGTGTTAATGATAATCTTTTAATAGAGAATTCTCAATATAATAATATGCATATAATTAGTATTGGAAGAGCTGAGGGCCATATACATAAGTCGTCATTATATTCGTCTAACTACAAATGCATTAAAATCTGATCATAACACTATGTATCTCAAATTGCCATGCCAGTGCCTAATCTCTATTGCCTTCAACACAAAATTTACCACCATGGAGTTGTTGATGTAAGAATACCAAGAAGTACCATAATCAAAATTTCATTCCAGCCCATTGGCACTAATTTGATATGGCTAGCGGGACCCCGGAAGAAAATGGCCCAGTACATCCTGATCCGCATTGCACAACGGGTAATTATTCTTTTCTTCTATACTTCCCCTAAATTTCTAAAAGTTGCTCCCCCCCCCTGATAGATCCTTTCCTCTCAATTGGATCCATATCCTTGTAAACTTAACCGGAATATTCAACTTCGAATAAACTTCCATTCTCTCCCTAGATCTAACTTGCCTATATAATACTAAACTCTCGAATAGACGTACTAACATGTAAAAAAGGAATCAAGAAGATTTTATAATAAAATAATAATAACTATCAATATATAATTTGACAAATTCACTAAAATATTCGTTACCAGAATTGAATGTATGTTGAATGTCTTTCACAATAAGCATTTCACAATAAGCAGAAAAGAGCAACAAGGATTATACTCCGAGACCGTGGTATACCTTACGATCAAGCCCTCGCTAAATTAAATTTATCTCCACTTAAAGTCCGGCTGGAACACCTTATTCACCAATTTGGAAAATTCATCCTAGCCAATAAGAGCCACCGATCTTTACTACCCGAACCAGCCCCTCCCAATAGCCGAACTCGATTACGAAATAAACTTGTACCCCCTAAAGTACGAACCAATCGATACGCAAACTCATTTGTGCCTTTTTTCACATCAGTTTTTAATGCTGAGTTGTAGTGTGTGATTTTTGTTTAAATGTATGATTTTTGTGAAAAAACTGAATTTAGCTCTATGCTACGATAGTTTTTAAATATACCGATCTCTCTCTCTCTCTCTCTCTCTCTCTCTCTCTCTCTCTCTCTCTCAATAAGCATGACAATATGTTTTTTTTGGAAAGGAAAAACATGCTGCCAAGTTTATTTTTCCTTATGGAATGGTCATACATTAGCACCAATCAAATACGAACAAACGAAGAGAGAGAAAGTGAGAAAGATAGAAAGAGAAAATTAGAGAAAAAATGTAAAGGAGAAAATGAAGAGAAGTTAAAGGAGGGATAAAGAAAAAAGAGAGGGAAGTGAAAAACATTTACCGCAGCAAGAACATTGACCAGCTTCCCGGCAATTGTAGAACCCTTATCTGGGTTGAAAAATGATATGGTATGCCCAGTATTTCCAAGTCGACTCGTTCTTCCGATGCACATATTCGTCAATATCTGTGGGTAATTCATAGTTGATGACTAGTCCAACGCCCTTTATATCTAAAAAAGGAGAGAAAATCAATTAGTAAACTAAAAAGAATCATTTAAATTATAAAGCTTCTAAGAAATTACTTATTAACAAGAACAAGAGTTAAAAGGTTAGTAAAGCTTTTGAATAATCTTTACAAAAAAACAAAAACAAAAAAAAACACATCAAAATTGCTCTTTATTAACACCTCCCTGATGATTGAACAAGAAATTAGTATGAGTTTGGCCAGTGGCTGGTTCTTTCACAGATTTAACACAACTTTTTTCAAATTTGACAGCTTATTAACAGTTGAAGCCTTCTTCCCTTAATCGCTATGGATCATGAACCTTTGTATTTGACTGAGTCTAGAATTCTCTCGTCTTAAAATATGGGCTCTAAATGCTACAGATGACATGAAGTTTCCATTAATTTGACTGTTCATTCTCTTTTTGCAAAATAAATTAGTGATAAAACTGCCTTTCTGCTCCTTTGTAACTTCAAAGCTCCCCCTCACAATTCTTAATTATCCAACTTTAAAGACAGAATTTTTGAATATAAAGTAAAAAAAACTAATTTATACATAGTACCATAGATATTAACGAGAATCACGCAATGATACGTTCTAAAATCTCATGGTTAGGTTTGCGTTCAAAGCACTAAGGAGAAACAAGCAATCATCAGAAAATCTTCAACCATTTATAGTTTTAGTTAGTTCGTCCCCTACTCCCCTAACTGTCATTATTAAGAAAATAAATAACGACATTTTTTTTAAACAATATAACTAGGAACACCCTCAAAACTTAATAATCCTCGACTGGATTACAAGCCGAATAATGACACAGGAGCACGAGAGTAAGAAGCCTTCGATAAATCAACTCCTCACCGCTCTTTTACTAAGAATGGCAGTATATCATCATGTACAGATAATTTGAATATAATATTTCACAAAAAATTCGAACTGTATAACTATTTATGAAAATAAACTATTTTCCCGGAAACAATTTACTTCAATATTTCTATTTTCGGTCAGCAATGCTTCTCTCTCTTCGGTCTTACCGCATATTATTGACCGTATTTTAAACCGCCTACACCGTGGAAAGAGAGCGCTAGTTATAATAATCATAATCATATTCATAAAATAATCAAAATAATAATAAAAACGTCTGCCCGTTTGCCATTTCCTGGATCTTTTTTATAAAATAATAATAAGTAAAATTAATTTAATTGTCATGTTTCGTAAAATTAAATAGTAGTGATAAGTGTTGGTTCTCAGTTTCTAATGAAACCCGATTACATACCACTAGTATTACGATTACCAACAACTCACTGCAGCACCAAACCGTCTGAAGCCAACACAGTTGTGCACACCCCCTCTCCACCCTAATCTATTCAACGCTTCACCCCTTACACCCTACCAATAAGTTCCCAGTTCCTTTAGATACTTTCTTACAGCCTCTTGTCATTTCATTTGGGGACGACTTGCGTGTCGATTGACAAATGATTTGCCAACAAAGACGCTCTTTGAGAATCTGTCCTCTTTCATCCGCAAATCGTGTCCCATCTCCAACTTCCTCTCATTACATCCCTAGGAAGTGGGATAGAACCACATTTTTCGTTATACATTAAAGTTTGGAATACGGTCGGTCAGGTGGATACCTAAAAGAGTTCGGAGCCAATTGTGAAAAACACCCAAGGAATCCTCATCCGTCTAGCCAGGACCCATGTTTCAGAATCATACTTGACTACTGTAGCTTTGAATATTCAAATCTTGGCTCCCAAACTTATCTTCCTGTTCTTTCAAACTTCTTAAATTGCAAAAAAAGCACCCTGGGCCTTGGCTATTCTACCTCAAACATCTTCACTGATTACAAAACTTGAAAAAATTTCATGAGACGCCATAAGCTAGATAGCATTGACGTTATTTTCAACACTAGCACCGGATTCCGCTCTTGTAAGTTACATTCATTCTTTGGATTATCTCATCTTTGGCAAAAACATAAATTCACAGCTGAACATTCCAACGGACTGGCAACTGAATAACTTTTTTTTTCTTATTATCTTGTAGATTTGAAACCGGATCCCACCTAAATTTCAGCTCCGAAAACATACATTAAACCTTACCTAAACAACGAGCAGGCACTGCAATATTGGGACCCCTGTTTTGCCTTATTTATGTTGACCAAATAAAATATTATTTAACTGAAGCTAACATAATTCTATTTGCAGATGATACACTTTTGTTTGTTGCACGTGAAAGTCTACCTTGTTTGTTTACAAAAATGGAAACCGCTCTCTATGAATTTGTGTCATGGGCGGATTCAAATTATTTAACACTAGACAAATTATATTGTAACACTATACTGTAACACTCAGTTACAGTAAAACAAATTATAGTAAACCAAAAATGATTTATCATTATGTCTTTCATCCTCTTTGTTTATGAGTGTTCCGTAATTAAAATTTAGTAATTTTATTTCTTGATATAAAAGAGTTCAAATCATCTAAAATAAAGCAATTCAAATTGTATCTCTGGTTCAACATGCAGATAATATAAACCTTCAATTCAAAATTGCTAATGATAGTTTATGTGCCCTCTAATGATAGACTTATAGTTAAATTTATTTGAGAGAATTTCTCTAGTCCCTAGAATAGGTCTTTCTCTCTGGGTAGTTTCATTAGCGCGATCTTTTTTCTCAAGTAGACTGGCTCGCCATCTATATTTCCAAAATCATATAGTTTTTTTTCACTCCATTCATTAAGTTGCTGATTTTTTCTCAGAACAAGCAGAAGAGAGGAAAAAACACTTCGGAAGCACCGCACTGTACCCACCGGTATTTAGTTACCCGTATATTTCGGGGAATAGGTGAGAGGGTCCTTACGCTTCGTTTGTTCCAGGGTGATTTCAGTAGCTTGAGTATTCATTCAGCGCTCGGCGCGCGCACTTGAAATAGACATTCTTGGATTTTTATTAACCTTTCCTACAGGTAGCAACTTGTGCTTGCAAGCGAACTGATTGCGGAATAGTGAAACAACAATATACACGATTTTTCTGAGAAATGGCTGGTGATCCATGTCCCAAATGTAAGAAAAATGTTACAAGAGCTCAAGGTGGAATTCAATGCAGAATGTAGCCCATCTGCAGCTACAGGTTAGGATAATGGCAGATCGCACGAAAACCATCAATTCAAATGAACAGGGACGATCAATTCCAAATTCTGGGGATCAAGCACTGTATTCCCATGTGGCACAAAATGGAGCAGTCGGTTTTGGTGCAAGCATACCAACCGCAGCCTACGCAATCAACCCAATCGAAACGCTTCTATTAGCTGAAAAGGAGAAGCAATTACGGGAAGAAAAGCGACGTAACTTGGTCTTAGCAGAAATTCCTGAGTCTGATAATCTTAATGTAATAGAGTCACAAGTAATCATTGAACTTTGCCGAAAGAACAGCTTAGGTGCCAACTTAAAAATCAAGGATTTTATTGAGATTATGCGACTAGGAAGAACAAGAGAAAATGACAAACCAAGAAAGCTCTTTGATAAGCTCCGAGACGACGCTTCAACCTTAGAAAAACGAAACAGCACTGTGAAAAACACCGGCACCACAACAAGCTACAACCATACAACCCCAGAGCAACACAGCAATACAGAAAATCATTCTGATAATATTTCACCACTCATTTTAATTTATAGCTTTATATGTTTCGATTATTTATTTTGACATTCCACAATAAATTATTTATCATTGTGTCGAGGATAACTTCGAAGACCACACTGCCTTTCCATGACGAAAGTAAAACAGTTCAAAATAGGGATGATACCTTTTTATTGACAGTGAATAAATATAAAATTATTTAACTGGATATTTCGAACACATATACAGTGTTCATCATCAGCAGTAAAACTAAAAGACATGAATAAAAATAAACAAAATTTATACCTAATAAACTAATTACATATAGTTTATTGCTCTTATTTTTTTCAATGCAACAGCTGAGGCAAATCTCTTTGACCTTTTTGGTTCCGGTTCATTAGAATTATCTGACATTTTACGTGGACAGAGGTCATAGCTCTTAGGTGAGGTGATATTTACTTTATTTGACCTCAGTAAATTATCATAAATTGAGTCCAATCCAAATTCACCTGTATCTCTGTTTATGGAATTATTCTTGAATAGAATTTTTTTAATTTCGATTGTTTCCGTTCATAAGTTAAAAATACCTCATTTTATCTAATTTTTAAGAATTACCCCCCCCCCAACTACCCCAAAGAGAGCGAATCAGTTCCGATTATGTCAATCATGTATCTGGGACTTGCGCTTATTTTTCCCATCAAGTTTCATCCCGATCCCTCCACTCTAGATCATCAGATCCGGTCGGGATTTAAAATAAGAGCTCTGAGACACAATATCATTCCAAACATAAAATTTCATTAAGATCCAATCACCCGCTCATAAGTTAAAAATACTTCATTTTTTCTATTTTTTCCAAATTAACCGGCCCCCCACCCTTCCCCAAATTGTTAAATCGGAAAAACGACTATTTCTAATTTAATCTGGTCTGGTCCCTGATACGCCAAATTTCATCGTCCTAGCTTACCTGGAAGTGCCTAAAGTAGCAAAACCGGGACTTTAGGTTTCCCCCCTCCAACTCCCCCCAATGTCATCAGATCCGGTCAGGATTTAAATAAGAGCTCTGAGACACAATATCATTCCAAACATCAAATTTCATGAAGATCCAATTACCCACTCATAAGTTAAAAATACTTCATTTTTTCTATTTTTTGCGAATTAACCGGCCCCCCACTCCCCCCCCCCCCCCAGATGGTCAAATCGGGAAAACGACTATTTCTAATTTAATCTGGTCCGGTCCCTGATACGCTTGCCAAATTTCATCGTCCTAGCTTACCTGGAAGTGCCTAAAGTAGCAAAACCGACAGACCGACAGACAGAAAGACCGACAGAATTGGCGATTGCTATATGTCACTTGGTTAATACCAAGTGCCATAAAAACTAGCCAAAGTATTACTACCTCTTAAAGCTACCTTTAAACCATTATTTTGTAAAATTCTTTTAAGTTTTTCACTCAAACCTGGAACATATGGTAGAGAACAAAAAATATCTTTCTTTTCTGTTGTTTCCAGAATATCGTCAGAACATTCTAGAAATTGTTTCCTTCTTTTCGAAGAAGTCTGGTCAATTAACCAACCCGGATAGTGGTTACTTATTAAAATCTCTTTTAACAACAATAATTCCTCCTCAATGAATTTTGGAGAACAAATTCTAAAAATGCGGTCAGTTAAAGATATGATTAAACCAATTTTTACTTGGCGAGCATGACCGGAGAAAAACGACACAAATCTGTTATTGTTAGTAGGTTTTCTGTAAATCTTAAAATCCAGACTATTTTCATTTTTTAAAAGAAGGACATCCAGTAAAGGAAGTTTATTATCCTCTTCTAATTCTATTGTAAATTTTAAATCCCCTCCCCAAAAATTAAGATGTTCTAAAAAACTTTTTAATTCCTCCACCCCGTAATTCCATACTGAAATTATGTCATCCATATATCTCACCCAAAATTTATGTTTTGAAAAATATGAATCTAACGCTATTGTTTCAATATTTTCTACAAAACAATTTGATAATAAAGGACTTAAAGGGGCGCCCATGGGTAAACCATTTACTTGTTCGAAAAAACCCCCTCTGAATTGAAAAAAATAAGAGAACATGTTGCACAACCTAACTAAATTCATAATTACACCGACTTCCAAAACTGTTTCACCACCAATTAAGTCCAAATTTCTTAGCATCTTTCTCTCAAGAAGAATTTCTGCGGCTTTTACATCAATACTTATATACATTGACACTTTCTAAACTTGAAATTATAGAATTTGAAGAAATCTCAACTTCTTTTAGCTTTTTTTTACAAGTTCTGACAAATTCTTGATGTAAGAAATTTGTGTAGACATGAGTGGTTTACATAATGACACTAGCCCCTTACTCAGAGCACTTGTTGGTGACTTGTTACTCACAACAATTGGTCGTATCGGCAGATTTGGCTTATGTATCTTTGGAAGTCCATATAATTTAGGGCACAAAGAAACTCTTGGTAAGAATTTGTAGAAAAGTTGAGGTGTAATCTTCCCTTCTTCCTTCAAACTCTTTAACTCGTTCTTAAACTTCTTTGTGTATAAGTCCGTCGGGTCAAAAGAAAGTTGTTTGTACGTTTTTTCATCTTTCAGTGAAGCGTTTAATTGTGAGTCGTAGTCCTCGGTGTCCATTGTCTGCTTTTGTAATAATAATAGATTCATCCCTTCTTTAATTATTAAGAATATTTATGTCTTTGATAGAATTGTTAGGGATTTCTGGTTTTAAAGCAAACTCTGACAGGGTTTTAACTGTAGAAGCTCTTACTAGACTAACAACTTTGATTAGGATCGGGTTTCTATGTAAAGATGTTTCTATTGAAGAGATAATTTCTTCTACTGGGACTTTATTAGTTTTAAAACAAAATTTTGGACCTTTTTCTAATACGGACTTTTCTTGTCACGTTCAGGTCCTTGATGAAAAATTAATTACACCTGGTCCAAGAGTTGACGAAGGTATTACGGCTTTATTTTCAGATAATTTTGAAAACTTTTTAAGTAATTTTTTTCTGGAAAGGTGAAAGTCATGATTTAAATGATATCTTGCTGTTTGTTGAATAAAACGAAAATCACTTGCACTCACCTTTTTTGATATAATATTTTCCGGGAAAAGTTTATCTTTCACTAATAAAGCTCTTTTTCTCCTTTTATCTTTAATCAGATGATTTAAAGTCTTGAATTGTAGACCTCAACTTTTCCTGGAAAATATTATTATGGCAGTTACCCCCTGCCACATAGAAAATTACGCCCCTAAGCTATAACTCTTGAAAAGAGGAAATAAAAGGCCTTTCGATAATTCTACAAACAACATTGGCCGCTCATAGCAAAGAATATAAATTAAGGAACGGAATTTCAAGATCCCGATCCCAAATTTTTCGAAAAGACAACGGCTTCCTTCCTCTTCGCTATAAGAGCAAGTTGTCAAGAGACATATTCAAGTTAAAAAAAAAAAAACAACACATAATTATGTAGGAGTAACAAAACTAAATTTGTTTATTGACAAATCCGAGCTTTTAGGGAGAGACATTCTTGTTTAATAGCTGTGACGAGTCTCAGATTCTTATTTGCTTCGCATTAAATGCTCAGGAGCAGAAAAAATACAGTAATAACAAAGAAACGATGCAAATAGGTCACAACTTTGGGGATGTTCCCTTAGGATCTTCATTAATTTTAGAGATTAATTTTCATATAAATGACGCGTAAAAAACCCAAACCTCCAATGTTTTACTAATGGTTTTACTTTCTACACCGCAAAATAGTATGAAATTGAATTTATTTTGAGAAAGAGAATAGAGATTTATTTTCACTGAGCGAAGCGAAGTACAGGTCCCAAAAAGACTAACCTTGGCTGCTACATTTGAAAATCTGCTAAAATTTATTCCAGCAGTAGATCCTCGGTGAAAAAGGAGCACATCGGTTTCTTCCTCCTCTGGAATATAGGTTACTCCACCACGCTCTGGCTCAGTCGTCTCGCTAGCTGATTACGAATCATCCAATGGCCCTTTTCTACCACCACAACCCCTTCCCCCACGGCCTCTTCTAACACAAAATCTGGAACTTGTCCAATCATCAATTCACTAAAATAAAAGTATTAACAAAAAATCCAAAGAATGTATAAGGTTTAAAATATTCTTAATAACATTACAGCAACCTTATGGTAACCGTAAATAGGCTAAAAAAAATTTTTTTTTTTGATTTTTTGAAATCTGTGAAGTTTCTAAAATATGTGTGTTTTTACGATGTTCCTGCATTATCCAATATTCGCCTGTACCAATGAATTTATCCTATGCACGGTTGGAAATTCCCTCACACAACTTGAATTGTCGAAGCATAGGCATCAAGATGCAGTCTTTTTCAACATTTACCCATGGCCTAATTTTTTTCGTTCCTAGCTAAATAGACGAACTCTTTCTTTCATAAGGAGGTAGGAGGATGTCAG
This sequence comes from Artemia franciscana, assembly GCF_032884065.1. NCBI lineage: Eukaryota > Metazoa > Arthropoda > Branchiopoda > Anostraca > Artemiidae > Artemia > Artemia franciscana. The sequence continues at coordinate 17,248,776 of NC_088871.1, read as the reverse complement.
AACCCCAAAGCAATGTGAGTAATATAGAAAGCACCCAAATTTACTAGAGAAGTCTTAAATAGTTTTCTGATTTGGGCAAGATTTGTATTTTTGCTATCCAATCATACAGATTTGCACCCCGGTGAAAAAAGAAAACACTAGATTTTCGTGATTTATTGGTGGAATTAGTGATTTTCTTCAATAATCAGGTCAATTATGTTTCTAGAAAGAAACATCCTTTAAACACATTTCTGAGAGACAAAAGTAAAAAAAAAGGTTCCACCGGAATTTTTTTCAAGACAACAAACAAGCGATTGGAACGCTTGTCTTTCATCTCATCAGCTAAAAAATGAAAATATATATTGAATAAGCTTTACAGCGACTGTTCTTACGCAAAATAAAATGTAATAGCATAACAACCGTAACCATATGCCCTTTAATATGCTTGAAAAATGAAAAGAAAAAAAAAATTTCTAGGTTATCAAGCTGATATATTTTTCAAATTTGACTGTAGCAAGATACAAATTTTTAGGAAGCCGAAAAATAAAAACTTTTCAGGGTTTTTGGCTATTATTAACTACCCGTTGCTTACCAATCGCCTATATTAACTTCTGGAAGATTAAAAAAAAACTTCTGTTTTTAGACAATTGAATATACGCATTTTGTAAGCTTTTACGCAAGCGTGTCCATGTAAAGTAAAATCTAATAGTGATAAACAAAAAATAACCTAAAAAACCAATATGCTTAAAAATGGAAAAAAAAAAGTGCTTCTATCTATAGGGTATCTAGCTTTGGTATTTAAAATTCTCCATTAAACCTTACAATCTGAGGAAAAAATCATTAGATATTTTTGTGAGACATATAAACAAAGTTTCACCAGAATTTGCTTCTAAGAAAACAAACAAGCGAATCGAACGCTCAACTTTAGCATATTTCATCTCTTCCATTTGCACAAAAAATATATTTTTTGTAAACTTTTTCGTAAATCATTAAAAAAGTTTATAGTTTTCCACCTGATTTTTTTCCAAATCTGAATGTGCTGAAATGCGGATTATTAAGAAAGCAAAAGCTGTTACTAACTACAAGAGGGTAATACAGGTTTATGAAAGCCACAAAAAAAGAGTTCTTTGGCTGTTGCTAACCACATTCACGAGGTTTATTGCTGAAATGTAGATTTGTAAGAGCAAAAAAAAAAAAAAAAAAAAAAAAAAAAAAAAAAAAAAAAAAAAAAAAAAAAAAACTTCGGATGAATAGGGTTAAGGCCTCATTCAAGTGCTGGTCTATATTAATCACTAATTTATGAAAACAGTCTTCCTTTTCTCCTTCTGTCTCTCTTTTTTTTTTCTTTTTTTTTGTGTTTGTGCTGTTGCATTGGTGATTTCTCTTTTCATGATATATATATATATATATATATATATATATATATATATATATATATATATATATATATATATATATATATATTAAGATAAATAGATACAAAATTTAGATTATCTTGCTTAGAAATATTCAAGCTTTCATCAATAAATTAGCCACATCTTTGACTAAAAGGCAGTTAAAATAAAACAAGAACCTAGAAAGAAACATCCTTTAAACACATTTCTGAGAGACAAAAGTAAAAAAAAAGGTTCCACCGGAATTTGTTTCAAGACAACAAACAAGCGATTGGAACGCTTGTCTTTCATCTCATCAACTAAAAAATGAAAGTATATATTAAATAAGCTTTTCAGCGAATGTTCTTACACAAAATAAAATGTAATAGCATAACAACCGTAACCATATGCCCTTTAATATGCTTGAAAAATGAAAAGAAAAAACTAAAATTTTCTAGGTTATCAAGCTGATATATTTTTCAAATTTGACTGTAGCAAGATACAAATTTTTAGGAAGCCGAAAAATAAAAACTTTTTAGGGTTTTTGGCTATTATTAACTACCCGTTGCTTACCAATCGCCTATATTAACTTCTGGAAGATTAAAAAAAAAAAACATCTGTTTTTAGACAATTGAATATACGCATTTTGTAAGCTTTTACGCAAGCGTGTCCATGTAAAGTAAAATCTAATAGTGATAAACAAAAAATAACCTAAAAAACCAATATGCTTGAAAATGGAAAAACTTAGACGTTCCATTCTTATTTTTTACCCTTTTTTTTCGTCAAATCTCGCAGCCTCCTTCTTAAACTTGATTATTACAAATTAAATTTGTCTCTATTTGTTAATTAAAACTAACTAAGTTGGTTCATTAAAACCAACTTAATTTTTAAAATAAACTTTGATTATTGAGCAGTCAAAATAATATAAAAAGGGACGTTATTTTTGACAAAGCGACTGATATGGTATACAACGTTAAATGCCTAGTTTTTTCCCCTTTTTTCATCTTTCGAGTTTTTCGGAAGTTTAGTATAGTAAAAAGTTTGTTATAAAAGAAGTTAGTTTTTGTTGGCTGATTTGGAACTAATTTATCTCTGGAGGAAAGTTCCAGGGTGAGTTGAAAAGTGGTGACCGTCCTTCCTAATCAATTATCGTTTTGTAAAAAATCAACTTAATATAAAACAACTATAAAAGTAGATCTGATAATATTTTTACCAACAAAATTTCGTGTTCTATTGATAATTGATGTGTATGAGTTAAAAACAATTCTCATTGAATTTTTGTGCTTATTACATCATTGAAATTTGTTCATCGCCCTTGTTTACTGAGTGTCATTTTCAAAAATTTTATTTGCAAAATTTGCCAGTTTTGACCTTAAAAAGAAACAAAGCTCAATTTCCTTGCATTTCTCCTAATGCAAATTGTTGTGGTAAATAAAATACAATTATCAGTTTTTTTTTGCACCAAAAAAGTGTACTTACTGCTTCTGTCTTTTTTATTATTTCTGAAATTCCAAACTATACTAATAAGTAAATAAAACTACAGGAGAACTGTGGGAGCATGAATAAATTCGATTACATTTCATTTCATTTTTTATTTCAATGAATTGCCTCGTTTCATCACATTTTATTTATCAGTCCTGGTTGAACTTCGCTAAGGTAAGGATGCTGGGACTGTTTAAAAAAAAAAAAATAATAATAATTTTAGTTTTATTGATTTTATCCTGTTGTAAGTTTTTTCTTCTTTTATATTTTTGCATTCCGAGGACGGCCCTTGGACATAGGGCCGAAATATTCATTCTAATTTGTTTCCCACTGTCTTGAGAAATTCCCTATTTTCTTCTTGTTTTTGGCGTAAATTTAGTCAATACTTTGTTCGCTCTTGAAAACAGGAACCGAAGGGCCCAAAAAAAATCTTCGCGAAGAGCCTTCAACACTACTTTTAACTAGAAGCAAAAAAAATAATTAGGCAGTTCTTCATAGGTTCCCCCTCATCAAAACATCACCCTTTATGCTAAAGTTTTTTTTTGTAATTTTAAAAAGGATTCTTATTTTTCTAATTAAACACACCTTTGGTTTCAGGAGTCGTTTTTAGAGAATGGGGACAAAACTTGAACTTTAGCGTAAAGAGTGACGTGTTGAGGAGGGGGAGCCCCCTTCATATACGGAATAATTTCTGTTCGTATTTAAGTTTTAATGTTGCTCCTTACTTTCAGTTAAAAAAAACTAGTTTTTTTTTATTCAATTTCTGATTGTTTTTCAAATAATGCCAGGAAATGTCGCTCCACCTCCACGGAGAAATCTCTCCTCCCCAAGGTTAATTTATCTAGACAATTCAATCATTGTGAAAATTAACGGAAAATTACCCCTGACATCTCCATGCGCAAAATTAAGTCGAAAAAAGAGAAAGCAAGACATACAGGAATTTTGCAAAGGAAATGTGACAAATTACTCCAGTATAAAATTATCCGCTTCAGAAAATTCGAGCCCCTATTCGAAAAATGAATGCACACTTTTTAATAACAAATACTATGCTTAAAAATGGGCAAAATTTATAACTTAAAGACCCTTCTCCGGAGACTGGGGGGGGGGGGTCGCGTCATTTCCAAATGTAAAGTTATTTGCCTTTTAACTATACTGAAAAAAAAGGCTATATTTTGATCAGACGCTTTTTGAGAAAAAATGGGCGAGAGAAGGGGCATAGCTACCCTCCAATCTTTTTGGTCACTTAAGAACTGCATTAGAACTTTCAGTTTCCGCTCAAGTGAGCCCTATATCAATATTCTATGTCTACTGGGTCAACAAGATCACCCCTAAAAAAAAAAAAAAAAAAAAAAAAAAAAAAAAAAAAAAAAAAAAAATGCATCCATGATCCTTCGTCTGGCAACAAATCTAAAATTCCACATTTTTGGAGCTTGAAAATTTTAAAGTAGGGTCGAAATCCTTAATAGATCGAATTATTGAATCTTCTTGGAAAAACCTGTCTAAGTCGAAGAAAAAACCATGCACACCTAAAAATAATCTTACGGTTAAATTTTACCACTGTAAGTCAAAATTTCCCGAAAATTAAAACTCGAAACTTACTAAATAAATCGTCATTCAAAATTCACTTTATCTCTCTCAGTCAAAACCGCGATATGCAGGTTGCAACGTGTAAACTATCATAAGTATTAATTTTATTTAACAAATTTTGCATCAGATTGTGTTAATGTTCAGGTGTCTATTTCCTAGCAAACTAAATCTATTATTGACATTTGTAAGTCAAGTCTATAATACACTGATAAAGTTATTCTTAACTTTTTAGTGGCTGTAGGGAGTAAATTTAGCGATTTTGTAATTCTGCAACCCGAACTTTCATTTGGGTTACCTCTATCCAAGTACCTCTAATCGAATTTTATGTAGAATGACTTCTATAATCCGAGCTATGCACAAGTTGAACTGTGCGCACGTCTAAGCAAAATCGTGGTCCCATGAAATTCGAGTTAAGAAGAGTCAACTTTATTTTATTTGGTAGAAGGACCTTGGTAAGGAAAAGGCATTTTAATTTCGAAAACTTTTTTGTCAAAGAAAAAACCTGATTTAACTAACAAGCACTACTATATTGACATGTACTACATGTCCTTTGCCAGGTCGATTTATTGAAACGAATAAAGATAAGGTAAAATTTAGACTACATTCTAGACTTTCAAATAAGAAGTAGGTAGTTAAATAAGAAAAGAAATCACAGAGACACAGCTAAAATATCTAACTAGTGATAAACAATACAAATGCTGTGTCCATGCTTTAGATATTTCTTACAACCATGTTGAGCTTCAATGGAATTGTATAGTTTAAATAAAGCCCAAATTGTAAATCAATATAATCCTTGCGTCGTTTCAATAAAAATAAAATGAATTACACACAGACAGATGAAACTTACCTATTTCTTTGGAGTAAATCTTTCCTTTGTTCGTCGGCATCTTCATCAGATATTACAGGTTGGGGTTTGATCATCTTCTTTGTGTCATAGACGGGTAGATGATTTTTTGGTCCAACTGATAGATGGCGTCTTTCTTCTTGTGCAGAACTTTCTTTTCGTAGAATCTCTCTTAGTCCCTAAAAAATAAAATAGCTTAAGGGTTCAGGATAAAAAAAAGGTTTAACTAGGCACCAAATAAAAAGGGTTGAACAAAGAAGTGGCCGTCAAGAATCGAAACAAGTTTATATACTCAGACCAGACACTGGATACCCTATATTCAGTTATTATAAAGGTTGCATCGACTGATGAGGGCTGAGGATTCACCATACGCTCTCTTTTCGATTTGTACCAATTTGGACCGAAATGATGTACAACCGTCCATAATCGAAACTAGTAATTTCATACTAGAGTAAATCGAATATGTTTTGCACTTGATGTGTTTTGATTGTATCCAACTGATATATTTGATAATTGTATCAATACAAGCCTCCTAGAATTGAAACTGTCCTCTAAAAATTAGCATTTAACAACTTACTTTCAGTACATTATTTTTGTCCTTTTCTCCGAAAGTACCTTAGCAACAGAAAATATTTCAAGATACTGATTTCCCTTATGACTGATCGGAGGGTACTCGTTTTCTATGGTTATCAATTTTGATAAGCAGTACTAGGAGACCAATTTTCAATTTGTGAGAGGAATTTCATACATAGAATGACATTCAGTGTACCCCCCCCCCTCCGAAAATGTATACCCCGAACACCCTTATACACAGAATAATACTTTTGTGTAATTTTTTTTTTTCACAGATTTCCGTCTAAAAATGGAAAAATAACCCTTAAGTACAGTGTAATTACTGGGACACTAGCAACAATTTTGAAAATTATCTTTTTTAAGTTTTCATTGATAATATTTGTTCCGCCCTTTCGGGGAAAGGAAGCATGGGAGGGGGCTAGTGCCCAAAACTAGGGGCGATGAACCCTCTCCTAAAATTCTAGGACAATTGGCTCCTAGTTCATTTACCCTATCTCCATAAAATAAATTTTATTATTTCTAAGTCATTTAAACTAAATACTCTTTTCAAATGTTTTGTTTTATTTTGAGAAAAAATAATCATAAAAATAATTATTACAAAAAAAAATCTGGAACAAACCCCTCTTTAAAGTACAAGACAAATTAAGTGTGTTGAATGCAAAACAAATTTGAATATAAGGAAATAATAAACTCATTGACAAATAAAAACACGTGATTACCATGAAAACGTGTCGCTATCTTTGGCAATAACACCGAAAGCTTTTAACCGTTGGGAAGATTTCCAAAAAGGTAAATTGTATCTTCAATGTGTCCATACAAAACACGTGTGTCTGAGAGATCACACGTGTCGCAGGACATAAACAAAGATATGATTAAAATTAACTTATGGCTATGCAGCCAGAATAAATAGTTCAGTATAGAAAGGTTGAGTAATTAGATGGCAATGAAAAAATGATTACACAATAAAATAAAAAATGCATAGACTGAAGACTACAGAGAAAACATATGCATAAAATCAAACTAAAAAGTGACTGAACATAAAAATAGAGAATCAAAATAGCCGAAGTCTGAAGCTGAAAGTACAAAGAAAAAGAAAAGAAGCCTAAAGCACAAAAAAAGAAAGAAAATAAAACATTAAGAGACTGAAACCAAAGATTTAATTGCAAATTTTTATCGAATGTGTTTTTAGTGAGGCTTAATTTTTGTATATTAACAACTGAGGTGTTAATGTTTTGACAATTATAACTATTAAGATTAATAAAATAGTAGAAAAATAGCAGTCATCAAAAAAACAGTAGCATATTTTGACTTTTACATTCCAAAGTTTATTATCACATTTACAATCAATAGCCTAAAAAATCTTGAAAAACTAACTTCAATGATGATAAAACAATTTTTGTAAAAAATCTACTTAGTTCATTTTAAATTGTACTGTTATATTAAAATTGTAGTCTCAGATTTGAAGTCTACAAGCTTAAAAGCCCATAAATGTACACATTGATATTAATTAAATATTATTTGTGAAACACATATGATGATATTAAACTGAAAACTTATAGCCCTTTGAATAAAAATTTTCTTAAGCCAAATTTTGAAATATGACAATTATAATTCAGGCGAAAGCTTCTCTAGGAATTTGCTGACGTAATGAGTTTCGGTTGTACAGCCATTCGGTTGTACAGCCAGCCACTATGGCTGGGGAATTTCCGCTTATTGCGTAGTAATTGGAAAAATTAATTGGAAACACCCAAGATCATACGTCATCGATTCTTAGCATTGATTGGTGCAAATATATAAGAGCGTTTGTGCATATAAAGGAATGATTTCGTCAAAACTAATTCAGTTGTGAAACTAACTTACGCCAAGCAACAACACAATAGATATTAAGCATGGATCCGAGTTTTGAATTAGAAATACCTTTTGAAGATATAGATGCATTTTTAAATGAAATTTCAACTCAAATCAGCGATGGAGCTCCTTCAAAGGACTTCGTCGAATTGCAAGTGTATCATCCAGTATCCTTATTCCAAGGTGTGAACAAGGCTGAAAATAACGGGCAGCAACCAATCAATAGCATATACAATGCTGTTGACACAAATGAAGAAAACTTGGCGTTTTCACAATCTTTTTTGTTCCAAAACTTTCCTGAATCGGTGAATAGCCAAATGCTTAGTTTTTTGACTAGCAGTGTCGACGACAAGAAATATCCAACTGTCAATCAAAATGAGCCAGTCAATACATCTGACTCAGAATTAACACTATCACAACCTTTCATGTCTCAAATAACGTCTTCTAGTCCTATGAATATTCCCCAAGCCATACAAGATAGTGGATCAGCAAAACAGGAAAATTTGAAACAGAAGCAGAAAAAGAAAAAATGTCAAATAAACAAAGAAGACACGAAAAAGAAAAAAAGTAAAATAGACAAAGATACGAACCGATTGATTCAAAATAGAATGGCTGCAAAAAAATTAAGGGACAAAAAAAAATCTGAGAAACTTATTTTGGAGAAGCAAGTTTTAGATCTTTTGCGGGAAAACCAACAGATGGAAGAAACAATTAAAACTCAATCTCTACAAATTCAACGTCTAAAAAATGAGGTCAGTATACTTAAAGGGACAAGGTAAGTATACTTAAATATTGTTTACAATTCTTTTTAGGCAGAAGAAAGGATCAAAATTGTGTGCTCAGTTATGAGAGAACTAGGAAATAAAAGGCTCCAATATCCTTCTGGGGACCTCAGGTTTTATAAGAATTTTCTAATTTTTAGATGCTGATATTGCAGTTTTGCAGGATTGCAGTTTGGAAAATTCTCATTTTCTGGATATCAAAATTACTTATTCCTTAAGCTAGTTTTAAATTTTTTGTAAGTTAGTTTTTATAAGAAAATCTTCCCAGTTCTATTTTGGCATAGAAAAAGGTAATTTTAGCGAAACCAGGCGACATGAGCGAAGATAGCCTCTTCGTGATACCCCTGTTAGCTAAACAGATAATGCTCACTCCAAAAAAGTGAGGGGGACTTGGGAGCTAGCTAAAACTACCAAAATATGAGGGAGTCTGCTCCTCCTCAACCTTCGGTCTTTATACTAAAATCTTAATGTTCTATAAAACTACCACGGTCCTTGTGTTTGAGCAGTCTCTAATAAAGAATTTACAAAAAGTTAAGCCCCCCTATGCCGAATAATTTCTGTTTGTTTTAAGTTTTAATGTTGGGGAAATTTTCTTTCAAACAGTTCGTGGTAACGAACTGAAGTAAGGAGCGTCCCAGCTCAAAAGTAACCAAACCTCTAAAAAATAGAATTTTGATACCAATAGTTACATCAAAAGAATCACATTTTAATACTGATTTTTAATATACAAGTTTCATCAAATTTAGTCTCTGTCATCAAAAGTTACGAGCCTGAGAAAATTTTACTTATTTTGGAAATTAGGGGGAAACATCCCCTAAAAGTCATACAATGGCGGGCGGGAGGAGAAGTTGATGGAGGGAGGGGTTACGTGGAAGGATCTTTGCATGGAAGAATTTTTCATGGGGGAAGAGAATTTCAATGAAGACATTCAATTTCAAAGACAGACATGCAAGACATTCTAGCATTATTAAAAAAATAAACGTGAAAAGTTTTTTCAACTGAAAGTAAGGAGCATCATTAAAATCTGAAACGAACAGAAATTATTACACATATGAGGGTTTTACTCCTCGTAATACCAAGCTTTTCCTCCTCAATGCCCCGCTCTTTCTGTTAAAGTTTTTTACTGTTTTAAAAAGTAGAGTTAAGAGAAAGAGTCAAACTGTAGCGTAAAGAGCGGGGCGTTGAGGAGGAAAAGCCCTTTTCATATACGGAGTAATTTCTATTCGTTTTAAGTTTTAATGTCGCTCCTTGCTTTTAGTTAAAAAACTTTATTTTTCATTTAATATTTAACATAAATCAAAATGAAAACGCCTATTTAATATATTTTTCTACAAACCAATAAGATCAATCGAAAAAAAAAAACACTCACAAAAAAAGCCGTGGCAAGTGTTGCTTTTAAAAATTTACATAATACTAAAAGGTTGGCAATGGTCTGATATTTGGCTAGACATTAACCATATCTCCATCGAGAGTGTGGGAGGGACAGGAAAATTGAAAGGGTTCTAGAAATCATAGAGCTAAAAACTATTGATGAGTTATGCACTGTGTTCATATCAGGAGGGGATGGGGCTTTACTGATACGATACTGGCTTTGCTGATGACAAGAATAAAAAGATAAACTTTCAGTAAGACAAAAAAGTGCTGATACCTACACAAAATCTTTGCCAATCCATCTTTAGGGAAGATTGTAGGCTTAAAAATATTGAAAAAAGGACAATACAAAACTGTCAAATCAGAAAAGCTAAAAATGAAAGCCATGGAGAACAGAACAAACAAACATCGAATCGACCAAAAAGACACATTAATAGTAGTAACGCTCCTTGTTTTGTCAATAATAGAAGTTAAGATTACAAAAAATTATATATTTATCTCGTCAGCCTATCAACTTTTCGTTTGTTAGCATATGAATCTAATTTATTTGAGCCACTTTAGCGATTAGAAAATAAAACAAGTTATTCAGTGTTGAAAACTTTAGCGTAAAGATCAAGGTATCAAGGTGGGGGGCAACCCCTTCGTATGTGGAATGATTTCTGTTTTTTTAATGTTGCTCCTTTCTTTAAAGGAGTCTAATATTGTTTATAAAAATTATGAAAAATATAAATATTATCGGAATCAGAAATTATATTAGAATTGAGGTATCGGGTTGAATTGAACCTGTCTTCTCTGGCATTCTAACTTATAATTTTCAATGCAATTAGTTTATACTTGGATTCGTCAAACAGAAAAAAAAATTAATCTAGGAAATTAGAAAGGTTAGTAAAAGAACAAAGAGGAGGTACACGGTTCATCTCCCCTTAGGTTTTATGCCCTCCCCCCAAAAATATTGTTAATATAAGAAAATTAAAAGTATAATAAAAAACGAAGAGAGTGGTAAGCCAAAACTTATGGTTTATCCTGCACACTCTATCAGATGAGGGGGAAAACCATCTCGGCTGATTCCAGAGAAACGCTATTATGATAAAACAAGGGTATACACAGCGTTCTCTTCAATGAGAATTAAGGCACTCCAAGACTAGAAACAATTAATTTAATTACTTAATTAAAAATAATAACATTAATTAAGAAACAAATCAATTAAAACAAGTCATAACAATAACTAGTAATCATTAATTATCACTTTTTTAAACATTAAATCCAGTTATATTCTTGTTGAACTGCGTCAACAATTGCATTACAAAACTAAATCCTTGGTTATGATCACAGGATCTCTGATAGATCTCGTTAAAGAATAAAATCTATTTTTTTTACTCATATTGTAAGTTTTTAGCTCCCAACATGCAGGCCGGATTAAATAGGTTAGGACAGGGTATTTTGTAAGACAGTATATTAGGATAGAGTTTCTCTCTCCATTTTACTGCATAGATCCATGAGGAAATTTGCAAGACTCCCCCCACCCCCTCTGGTAAGTGAATCTCATAAATATATTTGACTTAAAACTTCAGTGTTGTTTTTGGGAGGAAGGTTCTTTAGATTAACCAGATTCAAAGACCAATGAGGGGAGGACAACAAGTCTAGGTATATGCTGATAAAAGCATATGTTAACGCATTACATTTTAACCTAGACAAACCAAATCACTTTGACCTTGTTTGTTCGTGAATAGGTCTATAGTTTACTACACTGTATAGGTCTTAAGCAATGATTAAGTAGTGCATAAAGTAGGACAATACAAAACTGTCAAATCAGAAAAGCTAAAAAAAAGAAAGCCATGGAGAAAAGAACAAACAAACATCGAATCGACCAAAAAGACACATTAATAGTAGTAATGCTCCTTGTTTTGTCAATAATAGAAGTTAAGATTACAAAAAATTATATATTTATCTCGTCAGCCTATCAACTTTTCGTTTGTTAGCATATGCATCTAATTCATTTGAGCCATTTTAGCGATTAGAAAATAAAACAAGCTATTCAGTGTTGAAAACTTTAGCGTAAAGAACAAGGTATCAAGATTGGGGGCAACCCCTTCATACGTGGAATAATTTCTGCTTTTTTAATGATGTTCCTTTCATTAAAGGAGTCTAAAAATTTTTTTATAAAAATTATGAAAAATATAAATATTATCGGAATCAGAAATTATATTAGAATTGAGGTATCGGGTTGAATTGAACCTGTCTTCTCTTGCATTCTAATTTATAATTTTCAATGCAATTAGTTTATACTTGGATTCGTCAAACAGAAAAAAAAATGAATCTACAAGGAAATTAGAAAGGTTAGTAAAAGAACAAAGAGGTACATGGTTCATCTCCCTTTAGGTTTTATGCCCCCCCCCCCAAAAAAAAAATATATATTGTTAATGTAAGAAATTTAAAAGTATAATAAAAAACAAAGAGAGTGGTAAGCCAAAACTGTTGGTTTATCCTGCACCCCCTATCGGAGGAGGAAGAAAACCATCTCGGCTGATTCCAGAGAAATGCTATTATGATAAAACAAGGGTATACACAACGTTCTCTTCAATGAGAATTAAGCCACTGTAATTAGAATTGGAACTAGAAACAATTAATTATGTCATTACAATCACTAATAATCATGAATTATCACTATTTTAAACATTAAACCCAGTAATATTCTTGTTGAATTGCGTCAACAATTGCATTACAAGACTAAATCCTTGGTTATGATCACTGGATCTCTGATAGATCTCGTTAAAGAATAAAATCTTTTTTTTTTTTACTCATATTGTAAGTTGTTAGCTCCCAACATGCAGGCAGGATTAAGTAGGCTAGGACACGGTATTTTGTAAGACACTATATTAGGATAGAGTTTATCTCTCCATTTTATTGCATAGATCCATGAGGAAATTTGCAAGACTCTCCCCCCCCCCTCTGGTAAGTGAATCTCATAAATATATTTGACTCAAAACTTCAGTGTTATTTTTGGGAGGAAGGTTCTTTAGATTAACCAGATTCAAAGACCAATGAGGAGAGGACAACAAGTCTAGGTATATCCTGATAAAAGCATATGTTAAAAGTATTACACTTTAACCTAGACAAACCTAATTCTTCAATGAGAATTAAGACACTGTAATTAGAATTGGAACTAGAAACAATTAATTAAAGCATTACAATACCTAATAATCATGAATTATCACTATTTTAAACATTAAATCCAGTTATATTCTTGTTGAATTGCGTCAACAATTGCATTACAAGACTAAATCCTTGTTTATGATCACTGGATCTCTGATAGATCTCGTTAAAGAATTAAATCTTTTTTTTTACTCATATTGTAAGTTTTTAGCTCCCAACATGCAGGCAGGATTAAGTAGGCTAGGACACGGTATTTTGTAAGACAGTATATTAGGATAGAGTTTATCTCTCCATTTTACTGCATAGATCCATGAGGAAATTTGCAAGACTCCCCCCCCCCCTCTGGTAAGTGAATCTCATAAATATATTTGACTCAAAACTTCAGTGTTATTTTTGGGAGGAAGGTTCTTTAGATTAACCAGATTCAAAGACCATTGAGGGGAGGACAACAAGTCTAGGTATATCCTGATAAAAGTATATCTTAAAATATTACACTTTAACCTAGACAAACCTAATTACTTTGACCTTCTTTGTTTATGAATAGGCCTATAGTTTACTATACTGTATAAGTCTTAAGCAATGATTAAGTAGTGCATACTTACTGTTTTTGATGGATATATATATATATATATATATATATATATATATATATATATATATATATATACAATATTATAATAAATTAATATAAAATATAAAATAAAAGAGTGATAAAATAATTCAAGATAAATGAACAAAGTCAAAACTACTCATAAAACCAAAAAAAGATTACCTCAAGCGATAGTTTGCTGAGCTTGATTGTTGGCTTCATAATTCCAATATCCGTAGTCCTTTGGCAGTTTAATCCAATTATCATATTTTTGCACTCTTTACACTGGATTTTTCATTCTCTACATTTTTCACAACTCTAACACCATCAACAACTACTTTGCAAGATTTCGCTATCAGGATTTCTTCAACCAAAATAGAACCACCACTAACATCATCGTAAATTTAGGCCCTTTATCAGGTGTTTTTGTGTCATTTAAAATTGGGATTTGCTCACTAGCACTGTACACAACAGGTTTTTGAACTTCTTCAATTTAGTTTTCCTTATTCACTTCACGACTCACAGATATTTCAGAACTACATTCAACTGAAGGAGGCTAAGGGAGCACCTGTTCAAAAGGAGGCTCATTCACTGTTGTCAAAGTTTACGACTGAGGTAGATGACCATCCATTTTATTGACACTTACCTTCTGACATTTGGCAATTTACATTTTCACCTTGTTTTGTACAACTTGCAATAGTTAGCCAACAATACTTGGATCAACAATTGAAAGATATTTGTGTGAAATCTGCTCATGTATTTGTGCTGAGAGCGTTGAGTCAGATATAAATGAATGGCAGTTTGTGACATTGGACTTTTCCGTGAAGTTCCTACACTCAAAGTAAAAGAGGCAGGATATAGTGGCGAAGGTCCTGGAGACTGCACTGGGGCATATGAGCTCATTTGCTCCATTATCTAAAAGTTCAAGTTAAATAATTCAAAACAAAATAAAGAAAAAAAAAGAATAAATAATTTAAAAAATACTAATTAGCTTCATCGGACGTTGCACTTTGATCTAGAATGATCTTCCTGGAGAAGTTATCCCAAAAAGTCTTTCCGTTATCTCTTTCAGAAGAAGGTTCATTAGTAGACTAAAACCTTGATAAAGGACTAGTGACAAATATCTGTGCACTAGAACTTTTAATTTTCTTTATAATGAACCCTCTCACGACATTCTAGGACCACTGCGTCGATAGAACACCCATGAGAAAAAAAAAGCAAATAGAAAAAACAAACAAATAAACTCGCACTCGTGATAGATCTTCTGGCAAAAAATACGAAGTTCCACATTTTTGTAGGTAGGAGCTTGAAACTTCTACGGTAGGGTTCTCTGATACGCTGAATGCGATGGTGTGACATTCTACGGCTTTTAGGGAGTGTTTCCCCCTTTTGTATTTATTGTTTTCCTACAGAGAACTGAAAATTAGAAACAAATAATCAATACAAAAAGTACAACGATTCATACAAAGAAACGCTATTCGCATCTATTCATAAAATAATATATCTATTCAAAATCATTAGTTGTGGTGAAAAATAAATTTGCTTCATTTAGTTTTTATTTTGAAGCCAACATGTTACATGTTTTCCTTTTAACACAAGTTAGGCCTCTATTGGAAAGGAAAACCAGTTCTTTTTTTTAACTCTTGTTGCTCTGCCAAATTTTCAATCCGCAAAAAAGAATCCAAAACAAGATTGTTGTCTTGTCTGAAATTTCAAGCCAGTAAAAAGAACAGTCGCAGCTTTTGGACTCATAGCAGGAGCCAACTTTCGAGTCACAGCTTTGTGACTCCAAAGCTTCAGATCCACAATATTTTTAACTAGTTCATTTTTCCTTGAGCAGCCAGCAATCATGTCAAATAATCGCAAACAATTAACATATTCTCCTTGCATTTCACTTTCTCTATAAATATTTTTCGCATAATTACCAAAGAAATCGTGGTTCATAAGATTCGAGATGAAGATATGTTATACCATGCATTAGGTGAATACAACATACCAACGATATTTCTTACTCATCAATACAACATTGTCCATAATTTCTAGCGACGTCACAACCAAGACTCGTCTTTAATTCCACCTTCACCAAAAACGTTCCAGAGATTAAAGGACCTTTCTTGTATCAAGTCTAAAAGTGTTCAACTTTGCAATAATTACTGCTGCTAATGGCTTCAATTAATACATATACCAAATTGTTGAGTTAAAAAAATATATGAGAATCTTTCAAATTACATTTTGAACTAAGTTACTAGGGAACGCTGTCTAAGCGCTGACACTTTTTTTTCGCATTTACATATTTTGTTAATATATTAGTCAAAGAGAATGAACAACTGAGAGTAGAAACTGGCACTAGCGTCAACAAAAGCACCATCTAACTTTTGGTGTCTCTTGCCACCTTTTCAAGCTTTTGAATTGTTTTTCTCAGAAACTGAAATTAGACAGTACAGTAACATTGCCAGTTAACACTAATTTTGCTTTATAAAACACTGAAAAAAACTAACTTTATGCCCAACACTAGATGGCAGTTAGAATTTTTGGTTGACATTAGCACCAGATTGCACTATTATAAGATGTCCGTATTATTTGATACTGGTATTCATTCACATTAGTAATTTCTATCTTTGGACGTAAATATTCATAGATGAATTATCTTGGAAAATACTTGAGGCTCTACTATTATCTTATTATATAAGTTTCATCAAGTTTAGTCTTACCGGTCAAAAGTTACGAGCCTGAGAAAATGTGCCTTATTTTAGAAAATAGGCGGAAATACCCTCTAAAAGTCACATAATCTTAACAAAATCACACCATCAGAGTCAGCGTATCCGAGAACCCTACTGCAGAAGTTTCAAGCCCCTATCATAAAAAAGGTGGAATTTTGTATTTTTGCCAGAAGACAGATAACGGGTGCGTATTTTTAGTTTTTTCTTTGTTGTTTTTTCCTCAGGGGTGATTGTATCGACCTAGTTGTCCTAGAATGTCGCAAGAGGGTTCATTCTAACGTAAATTAAAAGTTCTAGCGTTCTTTTTAAGTGACCAAAAAACTGGAGGGCACCGAGGCCCCCTCCAACGCACATTTTTCTCCAAGGTCACCGGATCAAAATTTTGAAATAACCATTCTGTTTAACTCCGTCAAAAACCTAATAAATATGTCTTTGGGGATGACTAAATCCACCTCAGTTCCCGGGGGAGGGGCGGCAACTCATAAACTTAGACAATTGTTTACACATAGTAGTTGTTAATTATGAAGTGTACAGACGTATTCAGGGGGGACTTTTTTGTGTTGGGGTTAGGGTGGGTCGGGGGGGGGGGGGCAGGTTACGTGGGAGGATCTTTCCATGGAGGAATTTTTCATGAGGGAAGAGAATTTCCATGAAGGGGTCGCAGGATTTTCTAGCATCATTTATAAAAAGACAATGAGAAAATATTTTTTTTCAACTGTAAGTAATGAACAACATTAAAACTTAAAACGAGCATAAAATATTACTTAAATAAGGGGGTTTGTCTCTTCCACAATACCTTGCTCTTTACGCTAAAGCATTTTTAGTAACTTCAATTAGTTATTCTACGGCCTTTGTGATTCAAGGGTCATTCTGAAAGATTTGGGACAAAATTCAAGCTTTAGTGTAAAGAACGAGGTATTGACGAGGGGGCAAACTCCCTCACATACTTAATAAAAATACACACATATATAAGTTCGTTACATAAGACCTATTCTAGGGACTAGAGAAATTCTCTCAAATAAATTTAACTATAAATCTATCATTAGAGGGCACATAAACTATCATTAGCAATTTTGAATTGAAGGTTGATATTATCTGCATGTTGAACCAGAGATACAATTTGAATTGCTTTATTTTAGATGATTTGAACTCTTTTATATCAAGAAATAAAATTACTAAATTTTAATTACGGAACACTCATAAACATCCCAAAAAGGATTTGAATTTAAAAAAAGGGGGATAGTTGTGGGAAAAGTCAAAGTCATGGCCAATTGAAGAAAAAAGCCAAGACAGATTGTCCAATTAAGTGGGCACCCCAGTCAAGGTTAATTTTACCCCTTTGATGGCCGTTGTTACTGTCTCCCATTTATGCTCCGTGCAAACGTGTCCCTTCACAATGCCAAACTAGAGTCGTACCGGTTGGAGGTTCTCGCTGGGGAACAGTCGCAGGTTGACCGAGTTGACTTACATGAAAATTTTCCTCTCATACATATCACTCCACAATGCTGAACTAGAGTCCACCCTCTCATGCTAATTCACGGTGAAAGTTGTCGGTGAAAGGCAACATAGGACCATTCTTCGTCAGCTTCGATCTGGACTTCTAAGGCTCTCCCAGTCTGAAAAGATAAAGAAATCAAAATCTTTTTTTTTACACAAGGAAGAATTTACAATTATAATAAATCCTTGGCCAGTACTGAGATTTTTAGATATCATCTGATAAAACGAGTTCAAAATCGAAGGAAAATGGATAAAATTTGCTTTTCTTAAACTAAATATTCGAGATTAATTAGGGGAAAAACATCTTAGGCCGTCAAGGGGGCTAGCTATCATCCAATCTTTTTGATTACTTAAGAAGGACACAAGAGCTTACCATTTCCAATCAAGTGAGCCCTCTATCAAAACGCACATCCATGGGAAAGAAGCAAAGCATAAAAACAACAACAAGTAAAAACATACCTATAATCTTTTTTCTGGCAAAAATAGAAAATTCCACATTTTTATGAATAAGAGCTTGAAATCTGTACAGTAGGGTTCTCTGATATGCTGAGTCTCATTATGTGATTTTTATTAAGATCTTTTGACGTTTTGGAGCTATTTCCCCCTTTTTCAAAAATCAGGAAAATTTTCTCAGGAATGTAACTTTTCCTGGGTAACATTAAACTTAGATAACTATGTACTTTTTGAATCGGCATTAAACGGGTAAATCAGTGGGTTAATGCCATTCGGGATTTAAACTAAGAGCTCTGAGTCACGAGGTCTTTCTAAATATCAAAATTCATTAAGATCCGATCACCCACTCGTAAGTTAAAAATACCTCAATTTTTTCTATTTTTTCCTCTCCCTTCAACCCATTAGATGGTCGAATAGGAGAAAACGACTTTATCAAGTCAATTTGTGCAGCTCCCTGATACGCCTACCAATTTTCATCGTCATAGCACGTCCAGAAGCACCAAACTCGCCAAAGCACTGAACCCCACCCCCTAACTCCTCCAAAGGAACGGATCCAGTCCGGTTATGTCAATCAAGTATCTACGACATTTACAAGTGCTTTCCAAGATTTCCAGTTTCCCCCTCAAACCCTCCCCAATGTCAACAGATCTGGTCGGGATTTAAAATAAGAGCTCTGAGTCATTAGTTCCTTCTAAATATCAAATTCCATTAAGATTCGGTCACCCGTTCTTAAGATGAAAATACCTCAATTTTTCTAATTTTTCCAAATTAAAACCCCCCAGCTCTCCCAAAGAGAACGGATCCGTTCAAATTATGTCACTTTCGTATCTATAACTTGTGGTTATTCTTCCCTCTCATTTTACTCTCATTTTTTCTAATTTTTAGAATTAACCCCCCCCCCCCCAACTGCCCCAAAGAGAGAGAGGATCCGTTCCGGTTATGTTAATCACGTATCTAGGACTTTTGATTATTTTTCCCATCGAGTTTCATCTCGATTCCTCTACTCTAAGCCTTTTCCCATATTTTAGCTCCCCCAACTCCCCCCTATGTCACCAGATCCAGTCGAGATCTCAAATAAGACCTTTAAGACACGATATTCTTCCAAACATCAAATTTCATTAAGATCCAATCACACCTTCGTAAGTTAAAAATACCTCATTTTTTCTAATTTTTCAGAATTAATCCCCTCCCAATTCCCCCAAAGAGAGTGGATCCGTTCCGGTTATGTCAATCACTTATCTTGGACTTGTGATTATTTTTTCCACCAAGTTTCATCCTAATCCCTCCACTCTAAGCGTTTCCCAAGATTTTAGACCCCCCCCCACTCCTCCCAATGTCACCGAATCCAGTTCTGATTTCAAATAAGAGCTACGAGACACGATATCCTTCCAAGCATCAAATTTCATTAAGATCCGATCACTCCGTCGTAAGTAAAAAATAACTCATTTTTTTCTAATTTTTCAGAATTAATCCCCCCCCAGCCCCCAATTCCCCAAGAGGGCGGATCGGGTCTAGTTATGTCAATCAAATATCAAATATCTATTTTCCCCACCAAGTTTCATCTCGATCCCTCCACCTTAAACGTTTTCCAAGATTTTAGGCCCCCCTACTCCCCCCAAAGTCACCACGTCCGGTCGGGATTTAAAATAACAGCTCTGAGACAATATATCCTTCCAAACATCGAATTTCATTAAGATCCGATCACCCCTTCGTAAGTTAAAAATAATTCATTTTTTTTAATTTTTCAGAATTGATCCCCCCCCCAAACTCGCCCAAAGAGGGCGGATCCGGTCTAGTTATGTCAATCACATATTTAAGACTCGTGCTTATTTTTCCAAAAAAGTTTCATCTCGATCCCTCCACTCTAAGCGTTCTCCAAGATTAAAGGTCCCCCCAACTCCCCCCAAAGTCACCAGGTCCGGTCGGGATATAAAATAAGAGCTCTGAGACAAGATATCCTTCCAAACATCAAATTTCATTAAGATCTGATTACCCCTTCCTAAGCTAAAAATAACCCATTTTTTCTGATATTTCAGAATTAACCACCACCCCTAACTCCCCCAAAAAGAGCGGATCCGTTCCAGTTATATCATTTACGCATCTAGGACTTGTGCTTATTTGTCCCACCAAGTTTCATCCCGATCCCTCCACTATAAGCGTTTTCTAAGATTTTAGGTCCTCCCCCCAACTCCCCCCAATGTCATCAGATCCGGTCGAGATTTTAAAAAAGAACTCTGAGACACGATATCCTTCCAAACATCAAATTTCACTAAGATCCGATCACCCGTTTGTAAGTTGAAAATACCTCATCTTTTCTAATTTTTCCGATTTTTCCGAATTTTTCCTAAAGTAGCATAACCGGGACAGACCGACAGACAGTCAGACAGACCGACATAATTTGCGATCGCTATATGTCACTTGGCTAATATCAAGTGCCATAAAAAATCGAAGTTTGATTTCCTCCTGCGGAATTGGTTAGCTCGACACACCAAGAATTAAGAAATGAATGAAAGAAATGAAAGGAAGAAAGAACGAGGAGGAAAGAAGTTTCAAGCCCATAGACTGCCATTCTATGGTGAAGTAATCGCTCGGGGTCTTGTTGTGTTTACACAAGCGTTTCAGCATGGAAAATGAGCTAAGGGTATTCGATAATTTAAAACCGTTTTGCGAGTCTCAGTATCGACTGACCATCAAAAAGACAAAGGGCCAATTAGCGATTTCTCCTAGGGGACTAGTGACCGTCGAGAGCTATTGAAAATTTGTGGTTTGACTGTGAAATTTGATTGAAAAGAGAATAAAATTTCACACCCCCTGTGTCGGCAAGGTTTTTAATCAAAGCAGGTAGCACTACACTGGACTCGCAAAGCTGCCAAATTGCACAGATGATTTTTCATTTCAGCAAATTTTCAAAGTTTTCCTGATAAGTCTGCAAGAACATTTTAGGGATTGCCCTGTCTTGAACTTAAAAAAGAATGAAGAATGACTACATTTCAAAAAGAAGAACAAGAATTGGCCACAAAAACTAAGAAAACGTATAATGGGCGAGATAAGATGATCCTTTAAAGTATCGAATCCTGTTTAGTACAAGGAATTAAACCGTATCCTAAAACCACACATTATGCTCTTGCCACCTATTTTTATCCTGTCACTTTAACGTGTTAATGATAATCTTTTAATAGAGAATTCTCGATATAATAATATGCATATAATTAGTATTGGAAGAGCTGAGGGCCATATACATAAGTCGTCATTATATTCGTCTAACTACAAATGCATTAAAATCTGATCATAACACTATGAATCTCTAATTGCCATGCCAGTGCCTAATCTCTATTGCCTTCAACACAAAATTTACCACCATGGAATTGTTGATGTAACAATACCAAGAAGTACCATAATCAAAATTTCATTCCAGCCCATTGGCACTAATTTGATATGGCTAGCGGGACCCCGGAAGAAATTGGCCTAGTACATCCTGATCCGCATTGCACAACGGGTAATTATTCTTTTCTTCTATACTTCCCCTAAATTTCTAAAAGTTGCTCCCCCCCCCCCTGATACATCCTTTCTTCTCAATTGGATCCATATCCTTGTAAACTTAACCGGAATATTCAACTTCGAATTAACTTCCATTCTCTCCCTAGATCTAACTTGCCTATATAATACTAAACTCTCGGATAGACGTACTAACATGTAAAAAAGGAATCAAGAAGATTTTATAATAAAATAATAATAACTATCAATATATAATTTGACAAATTCATTAAAATATTCGTTACCAGAATTGAATGTATGTTGAATGTCTTTCACAATAAGCATGACAATATATTTTTTTTTGAAAGGAAAAACATGCTGCCAAGTTTATTTTTCCTTATGGAATGGTCATACATTAGCACCAATCAAATACGAACAAACGAAGAGAGAGAAAGTGAGAAAGATAGAAATAGAAAATTAGAGAAAAAATGAAGAGAAGTTAAAGGAGGGATAAAGAGAGGGAAGTGAAAAACATTTACCGCAGCAAGAACATTGACCAGCTTCCCGGCAATTGTAGAACCCTTATCTGGGTTGAAAAATGATATGGTATGCCCAGTATTTCCAAGTCGACTCGTTCTTCCGATGCACATATTCGTCAATATCTGTGGGTAATTCATAGTTGATGACTAGTCCAACGCCCTTTATATCTAAAAAAGGAGAGAAAATCAATTAGTAAACTAAAAAGAATCATTAAAATTATAAAGCTTCTAAGAAATTACTTATTAACAAGAACAAGAGTTAAAAGGTTAGTAAAGCTTTTGAATAATCTTTACAAAAAAAAAAACAAAAAAAAAAAACATTAAAATTGCTCTTTATTAACACCTCCCTGATGATTGAACAAGAAATTAGTATGAGTTTGGCCAGTGGCTGGTTCTTTCACAGATTTAACACAACTTTTTTCAAATTTGACAGCTTATTAACAGTTGAAGCCTTCTTCCCTTAATCGCTATGGATCATGAACCTTTGTATTTGACTGAGTCTAGAATTCTCTCGTCTTAAAATATGGGCTCTAAATGCTACAGATGACATGAAGTTTCCATTGATTTGACAGTTCATTCTCTTTTTGCAAAATAAATTAGTGATAAAACTGCCTTTCTGCTCCTTTGTAACTTCAAAGCTCCCCCTCACAATTCTTAATTATCCAACTTTAAAGACAGAATTTTTGAACATAAAGTAAAAAAAAAACTAATTTATACATAGTACCATAGATATTAACGAGAATCACGCAATGATACGTTCTAAAATCTCATGGTTAGGTACGCGTTCAAAGCACTAAGGAGAAACAAGCAATCATCAGAAAATCTTCAACCATTTATAGTTTTAGTTAGTTCGTCCCCTACTCCTCTAACTGTCATTATTAAGAAAATAAATAACGACATTTTTTTTAAACAATATAACTAGGAACACCCTCAAAACTTAATAATCCTCGACTGGATTACAAGCCGAATAATGACACAGGAGCACGAGAGTAAGAAGCCTTCGATAAATCAACTCCTCGCCGCTCCTTTACTAAGAATGGCAGTATATCATCATGTACGGATAATTTGAATATAATATTTCACAAAAAATTCAAACTGTATAACTATTTATGAAAATAAACTATTTTCCCGGAAACAATTTACTTCAATATTTCTATTTTCGGTCAGCAATGCTTCTCTCTCTTCGGTCTTACCGCATATTATTGACCGTATTTTAAACCGCCTACACCGTGGAAAGAGAGCGCTAGTTATAATAATCATAATCATATTCATAAAATAATCAAAATAATAATAAAAACGTTTGCCCGTTTGCCATTTCCTGGATCTTTTGTATAAATTAATAATAAGTAAAATTAATTTAATTGTCATGTTTCGTAAAATTAAATAGTAGTGATAAGTGTTGGTTCTCAGTTTCTAATGAAACCCTATTACATACCACTAGTATTACGATTACCAACAACTCACTGCAGCACAAAACCGTCTGAAGCCAACACAGTTGTGCACACCCCCTTTCCACCCTAATCTATTCAACGCTTCACCCCTTACACCCTACCAATAAGTTCCCAGTTCCTTTAGATAGTTTCTTACAGCCTCTTGTCATTTCATTTGGGGATGACTTGCGTGTCGATTGACAAATGATTGGCCAACAAAGACGATTTGAGAATCTGTCCTCTTTCATCCACAAATCGTGTCCCATCTCCAACTTCCTCTCATTACATCCCTAGAAAGTGGGATAGAACCACCTTTTTTCTTTATACATTAAAGTTTGAAATACGGTCGGTCAGGTGGATACCTAAAAGAGTTCGGAGCCAATTGTGAAAAACACCCAAGGAATCCTCATCCGTCTAGCCAGGACCCATGTTTCAGAATCATATTTGACTACTGTAGCTTTGAATATTCAAATCTTGGCTCCCAAACTTATCTTCCTGTTCTTTCAAACTTCTTAAATTGCAAAAAAGCACCCTGGTCCTTGGTTATTCTACCTCAAACATCTTCACTGATTAAAAATTTGACAAAATTTCATGAGACGCCATAAGCTAGATAGCATTGACGTTATTTTCGACACTAGCACCGGATTCCACTCTTGTAAGTTACATTCATTCTTTGGATTATCTCATCTTTGGCAAAAACATAAATTCACAGCTGAACATTCCAACGGACTGGCAACTGAATAACTTTTTTTTTTCTTATTATCTTGTAGATTTGAAACCGGATCCCACCTAAATTTCAGCTCTGAAAACATACATTAAACCTTACCTAAACAATGAGCAGGCACTGCAATATTGGGACCCCTGTTTTGCCTTATTTATGTTGACCAAATAAAATATTATTTAACGCTAACCTAATTCTATTTGCAGATGATACACTTTAGTTTGTTGCACGTGAAAGTCTACCTTGTTTGTTTAAAAAAATGGAAACCACTCTCTATGAATTTGTGTCATGGGCGGATTCAAATTATTTAACACTAGACAAATTATATTGTAACACTATATTGTAACACTCAGTTACAGTAAAACAAATTATAGTAAACCAAAAATGATTTATTATTATGTCTTTCATCCTCTTTGTTTATGAATGTTCCGTAATTAAAATTTAGTAATTTTATTTCTTGATATAAAAGAGTTCAAATCATCTAAAATAAAGCAATTCAAATTGTATCCCTGGTTCAACATGCAGATAATATCAACCTTCAATTCAAAATTGCTAATGATAGTTTATGTGCCCTCTAATGATAGATTTATAGTTAAATTTATTTGAGAGAATTTCTCTAGTCCCTAGAATAGGTCTTTCTCTCTGGGTAGTTTCATTAGCGCCATCTTTTTTCTCAAGTAGACTGGCTCGCCATCTATATTTCCAAAATCATATAGTTTTTTTTTTTGCTCCATTCATTAAGGTGCTGATTTTTTCTCAGAACAAGCAGAAGAGAGGAAAAAACCCTCCGGAAGCACCGCACTGTACCCACCGGGTATTTAGTTACCCGTATATTTCGGGGAATAGGTGAGAGGGTCCTTACGCTTCGCTTGTTCCAGAGTGATTTCAGTAGCTTGAGTATTCATTCAGCGCTCGGCGCGCGCACTTGAAATAGACATTCTTGGATTTTTATTAACCTTTCCTACAGGTAGCAACTTGAGCTTGCAAGCGAACTGATTGCGGAATAGTGAAACAACAATATACACGATTTTTCTAAGAAATGGCTGGTGATTAATGTCCCAAATGTAAGAAAAATGTTACAAGAGCTCAAGGTGGAATTCAATGCCGTACCTGCACGAAGTGGTTCCATTTCTCCTGAGCATGTGTCATTCCTGCTCCAAGCAGAATGTAGCCCATCTGCAGCTACAGGTTAGGATAATGGCAGATCGCACGAAAACCATCAATTCAAATGAACAGGGATGATCAATTCCAAATTCTGGCGATCAAGCACTTTATTCCCATGTGGCACAAAATGGAGCAGTCGGTTTTGGTGCAAGCATACCAACCGCAGCCTACGCAATCAACCCAATCGAAACGCTTCTATTAGCTGAAAAGGAGAAGCAATTACGGGAAGAAAAAAGACGTAACTTGGTCTTACCAGAAATTTCTGAGCCTGATAATCTTAATGTAATAGAGTCACAAGTAATCATTGAACTTTGCCGAAAGAACAGCTTAGGTGCCAACTTAAAAATCAAGGATTTTATTGAGATTATGCGATTAGGAAGAACAAGAGAAAATGACAAACCAAGAAAGCTCTTTGATAAGCTCCGAGATGACGCTTCAACTTTAGAAAAACGAAACAGCGCTGTGAAAAACACCGGCACCACAACAAGCTACAACCATACAACCCCAGAGCAACAGCAAT
This sequence comes from Artemia franciscana, assembly GCF_032884065.1. NCBI lineage: Eukaryota > Metazoa > Arthropoda > Branchiopoda > Anostraca > Artemiidae > Artemia > Artemia franciscana. Next base: position 17,222,677 of record NC_088871.1, on the reverse strand, counting down.
ACAGAAAATCATTCTGATAATATTTCACCACTCATTTTAATTTATAGCTTTATATATTTCGATTATTTATTTTGATATTCCGCAATAAATTATTTATCATTGCGTCGAGGATAACTTCGAAGACCACACTGCCTTTCCATGACGAAAGTAAAACAGTTCAAAATAGGGTTGATACCTTTTTATTGACAGTGAATAAATATAAAATTATTTAACTGGATATTTCGAACACATATACAGTGTTCATCACCAGCAGTAAAACTAAAAGACATGAATAAAAATAAACAAAATTTATACCTAATAAACTAATTACATATAGTTTATTGCTCTTATTTTTTTCAATGCAACAGCCGAGGCAAATCTCTTTGACCTTTTTGGTTCCGGTTTATTAGAATTATCTGACATATTACGTGGACAGAGGTCATAGCTCTTAGGTGAGGTGATATTTACTTCATTTGACCTCAGTAAATTATCATAAATTGAGTCCAATCCAAATTCACCTGTATCTCTGTTTATGGAATTATTCTTGAATAGAATTTTTTAATTTCGATTTTTTCCCTGAAAGTTTGCTTTAAACCTTGGTCCCTAGAAATCAAAGAAACATTTTCAAACAAAATAAAATGATTTGGAAAATTAAAGATATGCTCCGAGAGGGCCGCCGTGAAATCTTCAGGTTTGGTATTTCGCTTTAAAGACGATGAAATAGAATTATGATGTTCTAGCAATCTCGTTTTTAAATTCTGGTAAGTACGTCCCACATAAGAGCTTCCGACATAAGATCCGATCATCTATTCGTAAGATAAAAATACCCCAATTTTCACATTTTCCGAGAATTCTGGTTTCTCCCTCCAACTCCTCCCAATGTCACAGGATCTGGTCGGAATTTAAAATTAGAACTTTAAAGCACAAGATCCTTCTAAATATCAAATTTCATTAAGATCTGGTCAACCTTTCGTAAGTTACAAATAACTCAATTTTCAAAATTACCCTTCCTCCCAATTCCACCAAAGAGAGCAGAACCGATCCGGTTATGTCAGTCAAGTATCTTAGACAGGTTTCTATTCTTCTCATCCAGTTTCATCCAGATCTCACCACTTTAAGTATTTTCTAAGATTTCCGGTCTCCCCAACTCCCCCCCCCCAATTACGCTTGATCCGGTTGAGATTTATAATAAGAGATCTGAGTTACGAGGTCCTTCTAAATATGAAGTTTCATGAAGATCCGATCACTCCTTCGCAAGTTAAAAATACGTATTTTTTCTTATTTTTCAGAATTAACCCCCCCCCCCAATAGAGCAGATCCGTTCCAATTATTTAAATCACGCATGTAAGACTTCTGCTTATTTTTCCCACCAAATTTCATCCCGATCCCTCCAATCTAAGCGTTTTCCATGATTTTAGGTTCCCCCACCCCAAACTTCCCCCAATGTCACCAGATCCGGTCAGGATTTAAAATAAGAGCTATGAGACACGATATCCTTCTAAATGTCAAATTTCATTGAGAACCAATCACCCGTTCGTAAGTTAAAAATACCTCATTTTTTCTGATTTTTCAGAATTAACCCCTCCCCCAACTACCCCAAAGAGAGCGGATCCGTTCCGGTTATGTCAATCATGTATCTAGGACTTGTGCTCATTTTTCCCACCAAGTTCCATCCCGATCCCTCTACTCTATGTGTTTTCCAAGTTTTAGGTCCCCCCCCCCAAATGTCACCAGATCCGGTCGGGATTTAAAATAAGAGCTCTAAGACACGATATCCTTCTAAAAATCAAATTTCATTGAGATCCAATCACCCGTTCATAAGTTAAAAATACCTAATTTTTTCTAATTTTTAAGAATTACTCCCCCCCCCCCAAACTACCCCAAAGAGAACGAATCAGTTCCGATTATGTCAATCATTTATCTGGGACTTGCGCTTATTTTTCCCATCAAGTTTTCTCCCGATCCCTCCACTCTAAGTGTTTTCCAAGATTTTAGGTTTCCCCCCAATGTCATCAGATCCGGTCGGGATTTAAAATAAGAGCTCTGAGACACAATATCATTCCAAACATCAAATTTCATTAAGATCCAATCACCCGCTCATAAGTTAAAAATACTTCATTTTTTCTATTTTTTCCGAATTAACCGCCCCCCCCCCCAGATTGTCAAATCGGGAAAACGACTATTTCTAATTTAATCTGGTCCGGTCCCTGATACGCCAAATTTCATCGTCCTAGCTTACCTGGAAGTGCCTAAAGTAGCAAAACCGGGACTTTAGGTTTCCCCCCTCCAACTACCCCCAATGTCATCAGATCCGGCCGGGATTTAAATAAGAGCTCTGAGACACAATATCATTCCAAACATCAAATTTCATTAAGATCCAATTACCCACTCATAAGTTAAAAATACTTCATTTTTTCTATTTTTTGCGAATTAACCGGCCCCCCCCCCCCAGATGGTGAAATCGGGAAAACGACTATTTCTAATTTAATCTGGTCCGGTCCCTGATACGCTTGCCAAATTTCATCGTCCTAGCTTACCTGGAAGTGCCTAAAGTAGCAAAACCGACAGACCGACAGACAGACAGACCAACAGAATTGGCGATTGCTATATGTCACTTGGTTAATACCAAGTGCCATAAAAACTAGCCAAAGTATTACTACCTCTTAAAGCTACCTTTTACCATTATTTTGTAAAATTCTTTTAAGTTTTTCACTCAAACCTGGAACATATGGTAGAGAACAAAAAATATCTTTCTTTTCTGTTGTTTCCAGAATATCGTCAGAACATTCTAGAAATTTTTTCCTTCTTTTCGAAAAAGTCTGGTCAATTAACCAACCCGGATAGTGGTTCTTCTAATTCTATTGTAAATTTTAAATCCCCTCCCCAAAAATTAAGATGTTCTAAAAAACTTTTTAATTCCTCCACCCCATAATTCCATACTGAAATTATATCATCCATGTATCTCCCCCAAAATTTATGTTTTGAAAAATATGAATCTAACGCTATTGTTTCAATATTTTCTACAAAACAATTTGCTAATAAAGGACTTAAAGGGGCGCCCATGGGTAAACCATTTACTTGTTCGAAAAACCCCCTCTGAATTGAAAAAAATAAGAGAACATGTTGCACAACCTAACTAAATTCATAATTACACCGACTTCCAAAACTGTTTCACCACCAATTAAGTCCAAATTTCTTAGTATCTTTCTCTCAAGAAGAATTTCTGCGGCTTTTACATCAATACTTGTATACATTGACACTATGTCGAAACTTGAAATTATAGAATTTGAAGAAATCTCAACTTCTTTTAGTTTTTTTTACAAGTTCTGACAAATTCTTAATGTAAGAAATTTGTGTAGACATGAGTGGTTTACATAATGACACTAGCCACTTACTCAAACCACTTGTTGGTGACTTGCTACTCACAACAATTGGTTGTATCGGCAGATTTGGCTTATGTATCTTTGGAAGTCCATATAATTTAGGGCACAAAGAAACTCTTGGTAAGAATTTGTAGAAAAGTTGAGGTGTAATCTTCCCTTCTTCCTTCAAACTCTTTAACTCGTTCTTAAACTTCTTTGTGTATAAGTCCGTCGGGTCAAAAGAAAGTTGTTTGTACGTTTTTTCATCTTTCAGTGAAGCGTTTAATTGTGAGTCGTAGTCCTTGGTGTCCATTGTCTGCTTTTGTAATAATAATAGATTCATCCCTTCTTAAATTATTAAGAATATTTATGTCTTTGATAGAATTGCTAGGGATTTCTGGTTTTAAAGCAAACTCTGACAGGGTTTTAACTGTAGAAGCTCTTACTAGAATAAACAATTTTGATTAGGATGGGGTTTCTATGTAAAGATGTTTCTATTGAAGAGATAATTTCTTCTACAGGGACTTTATTAGTTTTAAAACAAAAATGTTGGACCTTTTTCTAATACGGACTTTTCTTGTCACGTTCAGGTCCTTGATGAAAAATTAATTACACCTGGTCCAAGAGTTGACGAAGGTATTACGGCTTTATTTTCAGATAATTTTGAAAACTTTTTAAGTGATTTTTTTTCTGGAAAGGTGAAAGTCATGACTGAAATGATATCTTGCTGTTTGTTGAATAAAACACAAAATCACTTGCACTCACCTTTTTTTATATAATATTTTCCGGGAAAAGTTTATCTTTCACTAATAAAGCTCTTTTTCTCCTTTTATCTTTAATCAGATGATTTAAAGTCTTGAATTGTAGACCTCAACTTTTCCTGGAAAATATTATTATGGCAGTTACCCCCTGCCACATAGAAAATTACGCCCCTAAGCTCCAACTCTTGAAAAGAGGAAATAAAAGGCCTTTAGATAATTCCACAAACAACATTGGCCGCTCATAGCAAAGAATATAAATTAAGGAACGGGATTTCAAGATCCCGATCCCAAATTTTTCGAAAAGACAACGGCTTCCTTCCTCTTCGCTATAAGAGCAAGTTGTCAAGAGACATATTCAAGTTAAAAAAAACAACACATAATTATGTAGGAGTAACAAAACTAAATTTGTTTATTGACAAATCCGAGCTTTTAGGGAGAGACATTCTTGTTTAATAGCTGTGACGAGTCTCAGATTCTTATTTGCTTCGCATTAAATGCTCAGGAGCAGAAAAAATACAGTAATAACAAAGAAACGATGCAAATAGGTCACAACTTTGGGGATGTTCCCTTAGGATCTTGATTAATTTTAGAGATTAATTTTCATATAAATGACGCGTAAAAAACCCAAACGTCCAATGTTTTACTAATGGTTTTACTTTCTACACCGCAAAATAGTATGAAATTGAATTTATTTTGAGAAAGAGAATAGAGATTTATTTTCACTGAGCGAAGCGAAGTACAGGTCCCAAAAAGACTAACCTTGGCTGCTACATTTGAAAATCTGCTAAAATTTATTCCAGCAGTAGTTCCTCGGTGAAAAAGGAGCACATCGGTTTCTTCCTCCTCTGGAATATAGGTTACTCCACCACGCTCTGGCTCAGTCGTCTCACTAGCTGATTACGAATCATCCAATGGCCCTTTTCTACCACCACGACCCCTTCCCCCAAGGCCTCTTCTACCACGAAATCTGGAACTTGTCCAATCATCAATTCACTAAAATAAAAGTATTAACAAAAAATCCAAAGAATGTATAAGGTTTAAAATATTCTTAACAACATTACAACAACCTTATGGTAACCGTAAATAGGCTAAAAAATATTTTTTTTTTTGATTTTTTGAAATCTGTGAAGTTTCTAAAATATGTGTGTTTTTACGATGTTCCTGCATTATCCAATATTCGCCTGTACCAATGAATTTATCCTATGCACAGTTGGAAATTCCCTCACACAACTTCAATTGTCGAAGCATAGGCATCAAGATGCAATCTTTTTCAACATTTTCCCATGGCCTAATTTTTTTCATTCCTAGCTAAATAGACGAACTCTTTCTTTCATAAGGAGGTAGGAGGAGGTCAGAACCCCAAAGCAATGTGAGTAATATAGAAAGCACCCGAATTTACTAGAGAAGTCTTAAATAGTTTCCTGATTTGGGCTACAGATTTGCCCCCCGGTGAAAAAAGAAAACACTAGTTTTTCGTAATTTATTGGTGGAATTAGTGATTTTCTTCAATAATCAGGTCATTTATGTTCTAATTTAGATTTTTTTTGTTGTTGAGGCTATATAAAAAATAAATCACTAGAAATAGTGATACATCCCTAGGGAAGGCGACCGTGCATACAGATCATATAAAGGTCAAAATAATACTTATCAGTTATATAATAAACACTCGGGAAGTGAAATTTGATTAATGTTAATGAAATCAAACAAAATATGAAAAATATAATAGTTTAGATAACAGTTTAGGCTATATATTTGCAGATTAGGTGGGGGGAGGTGGGTTGAAGAATAGCATATACTAAGAATAGAATAACTGAGATAATTGGGCATAGTTAAAATGACTGATAGTCAAATGACTGAGGAATAGTGGCTTTAAAAGATCCTTTAGGTTAAGTTTTTATAACAACAAGCGGCGAGAAACTACGGGTCCAACGAAATGTTCCCTGCTTTGAATATTTTTTTTTTTATTATTATTTGAAGATATTGACAGAAGTTGACAGGTTTCAATCTCTTATCTGCAAAAATGTAAAATTTTTCATTTTCGCCAGAAGAAAGATCACGGATGTGTTTTTTATGTAACCAAAACAATTGGAGGGCAACCAGCCCCACTCACACGTCCCTTTTTTCTCAAAAATCGTCAAATGAAAATTTTGAGATATCTATTTGTTCAGCACAGCTGAAAGGTTACAAAACTGCATGCATAAATAAGCAGTATAGGCCTATTTAGGTGGGAAGATCTTTCCATGGAGGAATTTATCATGAGTGACGAGAATTTCCATGAATGGGGCACAGGATTTTTCAACATTCTTTAAAAAACAACGAGAAAATAAATGAAAAAATAATTCAACTGGAAGTAAGGAGCAGTAAGAGCGCTCATCTCCTCCTCCAATGAGAATGAGAGAGAGAGAGAGAGAGAGAGAGAGAGAGAGAGAGAGAGAGAGAGAGAGAGAGAGAGAGAGAGAGAGAGAGAGGAGAGAGAGGAGAGAGAGAGAGATAGAGAGAGAGGAGAGAGAGATAGAGAGAGAGATAGAGAGAGAGAGAGAGAGAGAGAGAGAGAGAGAGAGAGATAGAGAGAGAGAGAGAGAGAGAGAGAGAGAGAGAGAGAGAGAGAGAGAGAGAGAGAAAGAGAGAGAGAGATCTGTCTTGGCTTTTTTCTACAATTGGCCAAGGGATAAAATTAACCCTTGACTGGGCTGCCCACTTAATTGAACAATCTGTCTTGGCTTTCTTCTACAATTGGCCATGACTTTGACTTTTCCCACAACTATTCCCTTTTTTTTAAATTTCAAATTCAAATCCACTTTTTGTAGTCAATTACAGACAGTTGAAATTTTTGTTTCTGGCCCAAATCCCTTGGCTTATAATTGCATGTTCACTTGCATCAGAGTCAAGGCAGATTGCAGGAGGCCCTTGTAGGCCTTGAATTGGACTCTTATTTCCATTTATATTTATTTCTTTGGCGGGGTAATCAGTTGTAAATAGATTGCCAAATTTGTCAATATACTGCTTCCCCCTTCCTCGACCGTGAATTAACCTGAGAGAGAACCTCCAACAGGTTGAACCCAACCCACCGTGAATTAGCATGAGAGGGTTGACTATTTAAAACAATATGTATCTGTGATCCTATATTTAAAAAACAGATATATACTGGTGTATTAAACAACTTATTATTCCATTTTGAATTTATCTAATTGAATAAATGTCCCAGTTATGGAGGGTCATATGATAACTGAGACAAAATGACTGACACAAGAACTTTGCTGGTTTTTGGCTGGTCTCCCCTACAAACAATGTAAAACAAATCTCGAAATCAAAAGACCTAGTGCAAAAGAAGCCATGATTAACACTGAACAATGTGAGAAGTTTTTTTTTTCATGAGGTGACATAATTGCATTGACTTACCAAGAATATGAAAGAATTTTTTACCAATTTTGTCACTTATTTAGAACTGATTTAGAACCATTGTTTATTATTATTTGTAGGTATTGGCAAGTGGTTTAATTTTGCGTTCATGTTTTTTAGCTTTTAAAGTTATTCATCCAGAGAATCACTTTTCTTGCCAATGCTACCTTAGAATTTGAAAAATATGTAGCTATTTCATTTATATATTTTCCACCAATTTTTCCTTTGCTTGAATGGATGTCAAAACTAGATGCATTTGGCCCCTTTCTGGAAGGGGGTCAGTCAAAGGAGGCTGTAACACATAGCACATCCCTCCAATCATGAAGAAGCCAGCCATTATGATATCATAGTTACAATGATTGCTGTTGGTGTTATTTCACCTTGTACCAGTAGGCAATCTGATCCCAATGATGGTTACAAACTAGTTGAAAGTAGAAAAGAAAGAAACTTTCCAATACCCCACCTGAAGTCTAAGCCAGAAGGGCTAAGATCAAACCTGAAACCAGCTACAATATCCCCCCTTCTGAAACCCTTTATGCACTTCATACCTACTAACAATTCACAACTGTTCACTACTAAAGAAATTTTGAAAACTAGGATGAATCTTTACAAATTATTAAAATGTAATTTTATTGCAAATATTACAACAGATGAAGTCCAAGATGTTTTGTTACTGGATGCTAAAGATGCCTTAAAAGCACTAGAAATCGCCTGCATCAATAACATAAGCGCTATAGCTAGTCTAAAATCATCATTACCAGCAGGAAGACAACAAGAAATTATGATTTCTAATGTCCCCTTTGAAATTCAATAGTAGACATTAAAGAAGGCCTAATGAAATCTAAAGGTGAAGAAACCCCTATGCTAGAGGCTCATCGACTTGGTAAGCCAAATGAAGCTGGACTTATACTGAGTAAGTGTCCTGTTTATTTTCCCTGGTTAAATATCAGAGAAAAAATATTTCTATTTGGCCAACCAAAACCTTTTAAATTGTACCAAAAGAAGCCTATCCAATACACAAAATGCATTAAGCTAGGTCAAGTCTTCAAAACTGAAAGCCAACCAAAGCCCCATGTAATGTCTGTTTTCAAGAGCACTCACACCCATCCTGCACTTCTGAGTCTAAATGTGCCAATTGCAAAGGAGATCATAATTCATTTGACATAAAGCATGTCCAAAATACCTGGATAGACAACAAGTGTTGAAAATTGCCTGTAAAGAAAACCTGTCACTTGGAATAGTTACAAAATCATACAGCACTATTCTCAAGCAAAGCATTCCCACTTTAAGAAATAGCACTAAAACTCCATCAAGGATATGGAACAATAGTACTATTAGTACACTACAACAAAGATCCTCTACAAACAGTATGGCATACCTGCCATACTTTTGTCAACAATGAACGTATTGCCAATAAAGCAGTTATTGAGCATCTTGATCAGAATTATCTTCTCAACATAGTTTCTGAAGCAACAGATCAGTCAATACTAATCTCCTCGTTTCATGTGACTATAATACAAAACTACTAGAGTTGGGAATCCCTGTTTGCATGATCCTTCTTGATTTTTCAAAAGCATTTAACAAAGTCTGTCATAGGAGACTTGAGCTTAAGCTACAATCTATTGGTTTGGTGTAAAAAATTCTTAAATGAATTCTGGATTTCTTTGGGAATTGTGTTCAGCATGTAAGACTATTTGATGCAGATGGCAATTCTATCCTCTCCTCCTCTCAGCTTCTTATCATTGGGGTTCCACAGGGTAGTGTGCTTGGCCCCACCATGTTCAATATTTCCATAAATGATGCTCCTCTAGCACTTAAAAGCAAGATGGTGATATATACCCAATATTCCAAGGTAATTGGTCCAGCTAGCACTCTTGAGGATACTTCCCAGCTTCAGAAAGACCTTGATCCCCTTAGCATGTGGGCAAAATCTTCGCTACTCACTTTCAATGTGTCAAAATGCCATGTTTTACACTTTGGACTCAAGAATATCAATACAACATACTCTTTTTATGGTCAGTCCCTTTCTCTAGTGGTGGAAGAACATGAGCTAGGAGTAATTGTTGATGGGGATCTTAAAGATAGCATCAGCATCAGCTAGCTCATCACTGGGGCTAATAGAAATAACAATTTCTTCCTGTTGTCCTAAAATTTTGTATAAAAAGCCTTTTGTATAAAGGGCTTGTTTGGCCAAGGCTGGAGACAGGCATGGTCCTTGCATCCCCCTTTTAAAGAAAATGATGTTAAAATTCTTGAAGATGTCCAGAGAAGAGCCACTAAGATGATGAGTGGACTACATGAACTCTCTTACCCTACAAGGCTATGCAAGCTGAAACTCCCAACTCTGGTTTATAGAAGAAGACAGGGTGATGCCGTTCTGGTTTTTAAACTTATTAATTCAAAGGCACTCCCTGATCTCCTTCCTCTGGCATCTCAGGACTCTCATACAAGGGGACATAACTTGCAGTTATCCAGGCATTTCCCCTCAAAGCAACAACATGCCCATTTTCTGACCGACTGTGTTGCCAACCTCTGGAACAAATTACTACCATATACAATAGCTGCCTAAACCACAAACAACTTTAAGACCCATCTTTACAACAAATGGTCAACAAAAGAATGGAAGTATAACTGGGAAGTACTCAAATCAGCAACATCAAACCACTAGTCCAGCATACATATTCAACTATGTGTCATGTATTATCAACACTGGAGTTTCTACAAGGAAAAATTCTTAGATTGCTCCAAGCTGCAATTTAAGATAATGCCCATTGACTACCTCTAAATCTCTTCAGGTTGATTCAAATTTCCCCCCTTCAGAAGTAAGCTACAAAACTAGTAAATCTTATTCAAAGGCTCAAGAAATGAACTTTGTACCTTCACCACATGTAATTCCCACTGCTACAATATCTGCCAAAGGTCATACTTCATCCTCCAAGCTGATACAATACTTGATCTCAGTCACCTTTATTTTCAAAACAAGCATTCCTTAGTACCTGAAGTCCACCATTCTGAGAGAAAAAGCTATACATTATTTCTTGAAATCGTTTTTGAAGGAATAGAATTTGATATTATTAGTATCCTCAACTTTGATATTATTAGTATCCTCAACCAATTTGAGGCTCTCCTTTAACTCACAGTAAGAAAAAAATAACTAGTGATATTTCTATCCCTTTAAAAGATAATTCAGTGGAATTGTGTATCTCTCAACTCAAATAAACTTAACAATTTTATCAAATTAAAATTGTGATTATTTGTCTACAAGAGACCAATTTTCATGAGTTAAAGAAAATCAAAATTCCTGGCTACAAGTGCAACAAGATAGATCAACCAATAGAAAGGGAGAAGAAGTTGCTATCTTTGTGCATGATTCAATCCCTCATTCCCCTCAACCATTACATTTTTACAGGGATGAAATTGATGTCATAGGTATAACTTGGCTAACGGTAGTCATGTTGTAATAAGATCATTGTATAATACATGTGCAAATAATGATATCAAAATGTTTTGGAATCTGAACTTTTAGGGAATAATTCCTTCTTTGAAGATAATTTCTTAGACCACATTGGCCAACCAGAATGTAAAAGAATAGAAATGATCAAACATGGGGTTTTTAAGACCAAACAAGAATACTGAATAAACAAACAAAGCAAATATTTTGGGAGGTCAATTGCCTCTCTTCTCCAGCATAAAACGAAATAATATATTCAAGGAAAGTGCTGAAGAAAAAACCAACAAAAACAAACAATTAAAAGATGAATAAAATTCAATAGAATCCAGAAATTATATGAATTAAAACCAATTACCTAACAACCATAGAGCAACTCATTTACCAATATTCACAATTTGCACAAAATGCAAAAGAATTATGAACTGCCTAGAAAGTGCAGAAAATAGTGTGAAGAACCATATTGGTACAGGCTGGCCTATAGTATCTTTCTTGACTTTCTTGTACTTGATACCATTGCACTGTTTTCTTTTAATAATCCATTTTGGAAGTTTTACAAGACAGATTAAATCCTTTGTACAAAATATCCTCTTGTATGGAGATTGTTTTACTCTTGTATGTAAATTGTTGTTATTAATGATAATCTTATTCTGTTGCATTTTTGTCTGATATCAACTATTTGTTATTCACTACATATTGGCCTACTGCTTGTTAGTATAAAATTTGGTAGGTTTCAAGGTGGTTTGATTGATATTTGGTGCACATATAAAATGACACTTGCATCCTAGCAAATATTTGTTGATCCATCAATAAACCATATCAAATCATACAAAATTGAAAACTTTTGAATACAAATGCCAACAACAATATCAAATTTAAAACTTGGGGGTAGATTTGAAAAAATATATAGCTTTTTGCTTGTTACAAGTCACAAGCAAGTGTAAGTTATACTTTGCTTATCAAATAAAAACAATCCAGTTAGAAATCAACCAAATTCATATACAAGCAAATGCTCAAATTTTTACAAGGAATCCACATTCATCAGGGACTCAATGGAATTTGCAAGTTTGCATTAGATGTTTGTCAAACAATTAAAAAAAGCAATAGTTATACAAGAAGGAGAGGGAAAGATAGAGCAACTAGAAAAATCATAACTTAATTAAGCTATGGTAGCACAAAAGGGAGCTTGGTAACACAATACAGAGAGAATACTTCATTCAAGCTCAGAAAATATGGACAAATTTTTATCAAAGAATTATTAATGAACAAAAATCATGCATATTTCTAAATATTATAGTTATAAATAATTTTAAAATACAAGTTTAAAAAAATACTATTACAATGATGCAGTAACAAGAAACATTTTGAAGAATCTGAGATATAGCAAAATAATTTCTATTTGAAAAGCTTGATATGCTAATGATTCCCTTGAAAGAAAAAGGGACTAAGATAAAGAGATGTTAAATGGCTACAGGACAAATACAGCAGGACCTATTCAAGGCCAAGGGGGAGGAAGGAGGATAGTTATAAGTGGGAGCATTAAAAGAAACTAGGAACAATTAAAACTGTTTTAGATGCTGAAAAGAAAAATAGTCATTAATATATTTCTTTCATGTAATTAGAAATTTAATGTTACCGCAAAAGTGCATGCATCTTTATTTTCATCTCATCAACCATATTTTCTTTTTTCAGTAAAATCAGAGATAAGGGCCTTTTCGCTATCTTGATAAGGGCTTCAATCAGCTTTTCAATCAACCTTCCAGAATAGCTCTGATTGGATGCCAGGAAGCAGTGGGATCGTTCACAAAAATACGGGCTAGATTAAAATTATTTTTGAAAATCCAGGGAAGAGGAAATTGTCGTTTTGATCAATTGGAAACACAGACATTTTTCAATCAAAATACCCCTTCAAAAGACATTTTTCAAAATATCGATACAAATGTCCTTCACTCCAACCCGCCCTACCAGATGAGTTTTTAAGAAATTTGCAAATTCACCCCCCCCCCTTCTCACCAGGGCACTAATTTTCAAAAGGATATCTGATTCATTTCTACTTTGAATTCTCGGAAGCATTACACAAACTTAACGGATGCAAGTAAAGCAACCACTTAAGTCGGGCGGCAATTCATGACCTAAATTCATGTTTGGTTATATTGGCACTCCCAGGAGTGCCAATTCACAGAAATAAAAGAGACGGGAAGGGCAAAGACTGTTTCCAACGAAGGGATATGGGGGGATACAGTCCTTTTTCAACCTGCCACAACCTTCATGACACCACTATGCTTGATCCGAATCACACTACAAACGAAAATAGATATTACTAAGAAACTTATTTAATACAAAATCTAATCTGCTTAAAAGGCTTGAAAAACAGAAGAACATAACACTAAATAAAAGATTCATCACCATACGACAAAAATAGCACGCCTAATTTTTGTAATCTATGCGTTGCTAAATCTATATATATAAAAATAAGTTGTCTGTGTGTGTGTGTCGAGTGACGTCATGTTTGTCGACTGACGTCATTATAAGGATTGAGCTGTATGCGTCATGAAGTTGTTTGTCGACTGACGTCATGTTTGTCAACTGATGAAATTACATACCGAGACACCGGGACACAAATGACGACCGGGACACAGGGAATATAAATGACGACCGGGAACCTCAAAGAGAAATTACAGACTGGGACACCCGGACACAAATCACGACCGGGACACAGGGAATATAAATGACGACCGGGACATAGGGACACAACTACAACGAGGACGCCGGGGGCACAGGCAGGATATATAAATGACGACCGGGACACAGGGACACATCATTAGAATAATGAGATATAGATCTGAATACGGATTGTTTTTCCCATGGACAATTATATGTTGCATGTTCAAGAGTCAGTAAACCTGACAATCTATTTATATGCACAGACAATGGGACAGCGAAGAATGTTGTATATTCGCATGTTTTACGTAGTTAAAAACATATATATATATGTATCTATTTCTATTCACAGGTGGGACACAGGGACACAACTACAATGGCGCGTAACTAATATGGCGCGTAACGACTTACGCGCGCGGTGGTGGGGGCTTGGGGGGGCGCGAAGCGCCACCCCAACAGCTAGTAATAATATAAAAATGAGTCAAGTCCGCCTTAAGCTTCATTTCTGAAATAAACATACTATACTAAGATGTGTGAAGAAATTTGAATACACCAGACAAGACCTTAATCGTTATCTTTGAACCAAACCTTATTATAAATGAAAGCGCTAGGGGGTGTAGGATCAACAACATCAATTTGCACAGAATTACGGGGAAGGGGATATAGTTTCAAATATCTAGAAGGGGAAATTTTTTAGTCTTTTTAATATTACAAAAAGGCATTTAACAATGAGAATACCCCCAAGACAAGTATCTTTGAAAATCTAAAGTGGGGGCACAGCCCCCTCCCCTGATGCCACCACTGAGGGGGGGGGGTAAACTTGCCTTGTAAATATTTATATATTAGCAATAACGATATCAAAGTAGTAAAACCGGTTTCCGGGCCCAAAGTTGCCTCTTCTAATACCATTATTAAGCTTAAGATATATGCCCTACATTCAATCAACTTATTGTAATTAGCTTCTGTACTGATTGGCGTTCAATAGACAGTTATTGAATTGTGTTTAAAAACACTAATTGAAACCTATTGGATCAATTATTTTGAAAATTGATGGCACATTTATCTATCAGTACAAGATAATAATATTTTTGGTTTAATCCGGAGAAGTATAAAAGACCATCGATGCCGGGCGAGGTGGAAACGCTTGATTCCCGCCACAGGTAAGTAAGTACAAACAGCAATATTTTTGATTAGTTTCAAGGTCCTGCGACTTTGTAATTTTTTTTTTCGGCTTGCAAGCAATCGTTGCCAAATGTGACACTTTTGGTGCTTTTTTTCATTTTCTTTCAAGTTTTTTCAAAACTTAGGGTGATCACATGACAATTCTTTCAAAAACATACTTCTACAAAATGGCATTTTTTTGAGATACTGTATATATGCTATAACATTGGATTAACGTCGCTTCTTAACTACTAAGCTTACGTTAGCCCGGCAGTGTATTATCAGAGCTGGGTTCGAACTCTGGGTCTCGTATCACCAAGCTGAGATCAAACCCACTTCGCCAGCACAGGACAGCTTTACTGTATATCAAACTTGCTATTCTATTGCTTAAGTTTTCTGGGTGTTTCTGAAATTAGTTGAACGTCCCAAATGACGTTTCCTTAAAATTGTAAATTAATAATCTTAGCCATTTGTGAAATAACGTTGATACGCCCTTTTGAAAACCGAGATACATACAGTGTTTTTAAATTCAACATCCCTTTCAAACTTCTATGAAAGTTTCTACATAATGCTCTTCACTGTTTCTGATATGTTGCAGATATGCCGTTTGGCAACCTGGATACTTATTCATAGTGTATTTTGATTTATGCTAAAATCCCCCTTAAATTCCCGAACAGACTCCTGGTAGGCCAGAAGCATAGACAAAGAGGGCTTACTGTTTAATACTTTCGTATGGGCTTTCATTTCATTGGATCATTTTTCTATGAATTCTCTTAAGCCTCTATTGGAAAGGAAAACCAGTTCTTTTTTTTAACTCTTGTTGCTCTGCCAAATTTTCAATCCGCAAAAAAGAATCCAAAACAAGATTGTTGTCTTGTCTGAAATTTCAAGCCAGTAAAAAGAACAGTCGCAGCTTTTGGACTCATAGCAGGAGCCAACTTTGGAGTCACAGCTTTGTGACTCCAAAGCTTCAGATCCACAATATTCTTAACTAGTTCATTTTTCCTTGAGCAGCCAGCAATCATGTCAAATAATCGCAAACAATTAACATATTCTCCTTGCATTTCACTTTCTCTATAAATATTTTTCGCATAATTACCAAAGAAATCGTGGTTCATAAGATTCGAGATGAAGATGTTATACCATTCATTAGGTGAATACAATATACCAACGATATTTCTTACTCATCAATACAACATTGTCCCTAATTTCTAGCGACGTCACAACCAAGACTCGTCTTTAATTCCACCTTCACCAAAAACGTTCCAGAGATTAAAGGACCTTTCTTGTATCAAGTCTAAAAGTGTTCAACTTTGCAATAATTACTGCTGCTAATGGCTTCAATTAATACATATACCAAATTGTTGAATTAAAAAAATATATGAGAGTCTTTCAAATTACATTTTGAACTAAGTAACTAGGGAACGCTGTCTATGCGCTGACACTTTTTTTCTTCTCATTTACATATTTTGTTAATATATTAGTCAAAGAGAATGAACAACTGAGAGTAGAAACTGGCACTAGCGTCAACAAAAGCACCATCTAACTTTTGGTGTCTCTTGCCACCTTTTCAAGCTTTTGAATTGTTTTTCTCAGAAACTGAAATTAGGCAGTACAGTAACATTGCCAGTTACACTAATTTTGCTTTATAAAACACTGAAAAAAGCTAACTTTACGCCCAACACTAGATGGCAGTTAGAATTTTTGGTTGACATTAGCGCCAGATTGCACTATTATAAGATGTCCGTATTATTTGATACTGGTATTCATTCACATTAGTAATTTCTATCTTTGGACGTAAATATTCATAGATGAATTACCTTGGAAAATACTTGAGGCTCTACTATTATCTTATGAATTTATTACTATTATGAATTCGTTTTTAGTCAATATGTGAATTCATCAGCATCAACATACTTAAATAGAGGAAATGACAATTTTCAGGATATTAAATACATTTATAACAATCCAGTTGCTACAAAAATGTACAACACAACTTAATGACTACTTCCGAGTATGAATTCGAACATTAACGCTTAAATTATCAGATAATAATGAACACTCATAATGAACTTAACAAGTGGAAAAACTCAAACCGGTGAAAGGCAACTTAGGACCATTCTTCGTCAGCTTCGATCTGGACTTCTAAGGCTCTCCCAGTCTGAAAAAATAAAGAAATCAAAATCTTTTTTTTTTTTTTTTTACACAAGGAAGAATTTACAATTATAATAAATCATCTGATAAAACGAGTTCAAAATCAAAGGAAAATGGATAAAATTTGCTTTTCTTAAACTAAATATTCGAGATTAATTAGGGGAAAAACATCTTAGACCGTCAATAGACCCACACACTGGATTTTATCTTTTCTGGAGGGGGGGGATACAAAAAGTTTGATAATTTGAATAGAAAGTACCCAGAAGTTGAAAGAAATTCGGGATTTCTTTCTAACCCCCTACATACGCCCCTGGCATTCCAAACTCAAAGCATGACTGTCCAAACTCAAGGCATGACCGTCCATAATCTGTAGTAGAAAAAAAATGTTGGCCTAAACATATAATTACGAATTGTTTTAAAAAATTAAAGCATTTCAAAAATGTGAACTAAATAAATTACTGCTAGTAAGCGGTGTAAGCATCTTTTTAATTCAGTCAACTTGTTTTCGTGGAACATTTTGGCAATCCAATCAAGTTCACTATTTCTGTGAAGAAAATATACCACCTTTTAATAGCCGGGACAACGAATGCTGAGCGACAAATCTAGGAAGACAAGCAAATGCAGTTTCTGGAGACCTATTAAAAAGCTTATTTTTTTGGGAGGAATTAAACCCGTATCAAGAGATTTTGTACAAGTAAAATGTTTCTCTTTGGTAAAAAAAAGAAGTTGCCTTTATAATAGTTCTGCATTTTGCATGTATTTTTTATTCTTATTGATTTTAATTTTTTCCCAGAAAAATTCCCAATCCCCCCCCCCAAAAAATGTCTAAACACTTCCAAATAACAAATACTATACATAAAAAGGTAAATTTTGTAACTTACAGCCTTTTCCCCAAAAACTGTGGGGGTTCGTTTGATCACCAAATGAATAGCTATTGGACGTTTAACTATACTGAACAAAATGACTATAAAGTAT